>NC_054374.1:98178200-98420700 GCF_017654675.1 Xenopus laevis | reverse complement strand
TTTTTTTTTTTCTCCAAAAAAATTTCATTTTCCCCTTTACAGGTTTGACTAGAAAAATTCGGAGCTTAATAAATAATAATAGTGTCTGTGTAATGCATTCTTGTTGAACATATAAAAGAGATTGTTTTCCTTCTGTAGGACCTTATAAATGATTTGTTTTCCTTGCAGCTTTATTGAAACACATATAAAATGATTATATATATACATTGGTTGGATAAGCTACTGTTAACGCCATAAGTAGATAAAGTGCAAAAGCCTATGGGCCATTCTGAAAGCAATTATTTTTTTCTTAATGCTTAGCATTAATCAGTACTGCAGTAGATTCAGTTTGCTTCTGCAATCTTATGTTTATAAAATGTGTTGTGCACAACCAAATATGTCAACTGCAACAGTGAATTATATGAAGAAATTCCCAAGACAATCTATGCTACCGAGTGCAATACACACAGTGCCATTAGTCTCACAAACAAAACTAAATGCAACTCATAGCACTCTCTGTCAAACTGCCCAGGGACTAACAAATTATCAAGTGACCCTTTAATTTATTAAACAGCTCATGGTGTTATGACCGGTGCACATATCTTTTTCCATCTTTAGAAATGTACAGCATATAACATAAAGGGAAGGACACAACACTGACGGCTGCACGGCAAAGCACTTGGTGGTAAATAATATAATTCATATCTTATTATATTGAAATGGCACTGATATGGTGGAAGAAAAAGAACATTATTTTTTGCAGTAGACATAACATTTTAAATTGTTTCTTTTATTATTTTACTATTAAATCATACTTGTAAATAACAATCATCTGACAAAAGAAAATATTAAACCAGAAACACTTTAAAAATGAATTGGTTTTTTTTGGTGTTATTTATTTATCAGAAGTCAGCAGCTCAGTATGATAACATAGTCTAATATCTTATTTGACCTGAACTGCAGAGAATAACTAATCTAAATGTTAAAACAGATGTTTTCATCTGTTGCATAATGATTGTATTTGAATGCAGAGTGTATTATCCTGGAAGATCAGAAATAAAAATACTGAGGCAAGTGTCAACTGGCAAAATTATTGAAGTTAACATATTGTTAAGATCAAGGTTATGATCGAGTATCGGCAGGAAAACGTTTACTATGAACACATTTCTGGATTTGTAGAAGCCATTTACTAAGAGGCACATTTGCAAACTTTCCAGAACTCCGTGCCCCTTTGCCATCAACCCCTAGGCTTATAGCTGTCAGTGACAAGGACACAAGTAAATAGCAAGCTAACTGCTGTTGTGAGGAGAACCACACAGGGCCCTCTAACTGATTATAGGTTTTACTATGGTGATTGGTGAGCTTTAGATAGGGTCTTGCACTTTATGCATACATCGGAGAGAAATACACAAGCATGGCCAGCTAAGCTGTGATACTCTAATTGCAAAATTAACTGTATTTTGTTTAAATGTAACTGACTTTAGCAGACTTCCGTGTGTATATAATAATCCTGCCTTTCCATTTCATAGTTTTCTTTATTATTGTTACCTTCCTCCATTCCCTCTAAGCTCTTGCACATTTCCTATCCTTATAACCTTCTTACTCACATCTTTCTTTCTTTCTTTCTTTCTTTCTTTCTTTCTTTCTTTCTTTCTTTCTTTCTCTTTCTTTCTTTCTTTCTTTCTTTCTTTCTTTCTTTCTTTCTTTCTTTCTTTCTTTCCCCTCTTATTTTCTAGTACCCCAGCTTTCCCATAGCCCATTACACTGTTTTCTCTATTTGTATGGCTTCACAGTCCAACTGTTGCTCATTAAACACCTTTACCCTTACCCTTTTTTTATTTCCCACCAAACTCTTCACCATCCCTCTCTTTTTTTTTCATTGTCAAAATGTCTGTTAAAATTCACCCGCCTCCTAGGAATTTGCAATTATTTTTATCTGAAACTACCCCCTTTCTTACTTTGTAAATTGCAGTCCACTGATGAATTGCAACTTTCTAGAGAGGGCATTAGGATGTTTAATATGGCTTTGTTAGTGCCCTACATGTTACATCTATTAGATTTTGTTAATAACAATGACCAGCTTTGTCATATTGAATTTCATGTACAACCGATAAAAGTAAAGGATAGGGTTAATGATACATTCTTGAAAAACATTTGCTAATAGCTAATAACTAATTTGTTAAGGGTAGATTTGAAACATACATTTACAAATGCTGTAAAAGCTCATTAGTATACTGTACAATAAATATTAGGCTGGGGATCATGCACGTTTATCTTATGTTTTTCATTATCTTACAGTGCATCAAGTAATTGAATTTAGTCTGAGAATAGAGCTCTTCACTCTTATCTCTTTTCATTCTCCTGAAACTATATCCTCAATATGGCAGGCTAATGTTCAAGACTTAAAAAATCAAAGTTAACTTGAGGTAAGAATATTTTTTTCAAAAAACTTCTATATCCGAGCCATTGATTTCTCTATAAAAATAAAATAAATAGCATCTAGCAGTAACCGCTCAATATGGTTTTTCTTTTAACATCTAAAAACAGTTTATATTCTATAAATGCACTTCAGGTGAACCTTGTCACAGCACATTGTCCACCAAGGTCAAAGGACAAAAAAAGTGATGGCAAGCTAACGAGCACATTTGTATTGTGTCTGCTCCATTTATCAATGATTATATCCCCCTCTATAATGTGATAACATCTTAAGGACATTGCAGAAGCCAGTCTGAAATGACAGAAATGGTGAAAAAATATTTTTGTTCTTTGTTATTTATTTTTATTAATTTAAGGGCAGCTTCATCAAGAACCAGGTCCAGAGATATAGTTTTTTTTCTGTTTTCAACTAATAATGTACTTCTTCACAGTTAATTTTCTTTTCTATTTTTTAGTTTCTTTCCTGCACTCTCGGCAGTATCTTTAAACAAATAGGCATATTACATTCAAATCTTTCAACCACTTTACTTAAATTGCGCAGATTGAGTCCGCAGTTTATTGGCCCTTGTATAGTGACCTTCAATCAGCCTGCCCAGAAAATCTGGCTGATGAACAACATCATTGCTCTCAGGGCCGGATTTCCAGTCATTGCGCCCCTAAGCCTTGCAGTCCCAGGGCCCGACGATAGCACCTCCCCCCTTGCATGTTCGTGTGTATGCGCCATTGCGCTGGGGTACTCTGTGTTCCCAATGGGGCTGGACGGCATGCCGCTCCTATAATTTTGCTGCCCTAGACCCGGGCCTTTGTGGCCACAAATCTGGGCCTGAGTGCTCTCATGTTGTCCTCTCCTCGCAGATCTTCACAGGCCAACTGAGGGAATCAGTCTAGTTTTGGCCCACCAAATAGGTAGCTAAATAGAGCCACCAATGCATCTGCCCCATTGGAGTTTAGTTGCCAAAACATTCTCTTATCTTGATCAAAAGTCCACACTTTATTACATTTCGAGATCTGGTAACAATTGTCCCCAATGTTTATAGTTGCTCCTTGTATTTCTTATTCTGTTTTATAACTTGAACTATATAATTAATTTTGTGTGTTTTAATCTATGCTTCTAATAGTTCCCATAATATAATTAAATCCTAGTTCTCATAATAATCATTAAATACTTGTCCAAATACTTAGCCCAGCAATATACTAAAACTGGAGATGGTGAATGTGAATATATTTCTATCTGGTATAGATCTGGAAGGTTATTTCTGTCCCAAAAGTCTAGGAATGGACAAGCCAATTGAATGAACACATTCTTATAGAATTTATAGAGTGGATGTTTTTCTTTCAAAAGCAAGAGTTGTTTTCTTTTTTCAGCATTAGTGCCTCTAGGGTAGTGTATGTGTGCCTGCTGTTATGTGATAGGCAATTTGTTGTACCAAAGCATTGGCACAGACATTTAATCAAGTGTATAGCTGATGTTGTTCAGAATATTTCTTTAGCTCCTCATTCACATAGAAAATTGAGGAAAAGAAGATGTTTATTTGGAAAAATGAAGCCTATCTTCTGGCTTTTCTTTAAATGCCATTCCAAATTAGTTTTCTATATATATGTGAGCACACAAGGCTTCATTAAAACTGAATCTGTATAAAGAACACAGTGATCAATAACATTGCTGAATTTAACTTTTTGCCATTTTTCTTGTTCTTTCTTTTAATATTTCTCCAATGCAACATCAGGTAATAACCTGATGTATGATATTTCATCTATAATCTTATACGCCTTGAATGTCTTTATTCTATTTATGATTATTTGCACCCATGGAATTAGTGAAATGCACTTAGTAGTCACAGACTTCCTGTCCTTATTATTTGGATGCAGCTGAATAGCATGTATTCTATCAATAGATATCCTCCTTGACATCAAACTATTGAAAATTCGTGTGCACAGAAAAGGGTGAATCTATATTTTATTTTCTATTTCATATAAGAATTACTTCAATGTAGGAATATAAATTATATGTTCTCTCTTTTTATTGTTATTGAAGTCCTTGGTATGCAAACACAATACACAATGCACAATAAATATGTTTTCTACTGAAGAAGTGCGAAATTTAACTGTGTTATGGGTTTACTTATATGTTCAGCCACATGCTCTACACATAGGTAACAGCAATATTCCTTTATCCCCTTTACTCTGTTTTTCTAATTAATGCTTTACTGGCTGTCTTTTAAATAACAATCAGGTATATAATATAGTACCAGATTGCATGCTGTTACTCTTCTGTTGCATTTCTTATCTTTCCTAGGTAGTCAGGGGCGGATCTAGTGGGCAGGCGCCCCAAGGCCACACGGTCCTGGTGCCCTGCCGTGCGGTCCTAGCGCCCGCCCGTATACTCCGGTGCGAGCGCACATGCGCACCTGCACCAGAGCACTGCACTGGGGAGTGGTGCTCCCTGGTAAGCGGCTGGGCGGCATGCCGCCCCTATTATTCTGCTGCCCTAGGCAAGGGCCTTTGTGGCCTCGCCACAAATCCGGGCCTGTAGGTAGTGGAACCTAATGATGGCATGTGAAATATAAAGGGGTGTAATTAAGAACAAACCAAAATACAGTAATGCAGTAATTACATGATCCCATTGTAAAAAGGGAGACCCTCTATTAGCAGCTGACAGCAACAGACAGTAACCAGACCTCATGATAAATGAAGAGAAGATTGACTTTAACACCAATACTAAAAACAGATTGAAGAGTGACCACAAGAGATGTGTTCCCCTAGATCATGTTTAAAGAAATAATAACATGGTACTTTAAATAGATGAATGGTTCATTGTAACAGATAGGCATGTACAGTAGTTGTGGCGTCCCTCTCGGCAGCTTCACTTCAGCACCATCTCTGCCATATGTGAAAGCGGAGAATGTATGTATATCATTTTGCCCACTAATTGTTAGTAGTAATATAACATAAACATGGAATCAGATTAGAATCATTCAAATCCTCCTAAGTTTGTTCTTAAAAAATAATTTCATGTCCTTTTGTATTGAACAGATATTTTTGATCACTAGGCGAGGTATTCCTTGCCTTCACATGAAATAAATGTCTATGTCTTAAAGATTTTCATTTATTTCTTACATTAGCTAACCAAAACTTGTATACACCAGTAGTCTGTCCTTGTTATGGATACAGTGCTTTCAGATCTAGGTTTCTGCAGAGTGTTCACCTTTGCAGAGATAACTTACTAATAATTATACACTGGAAAGAATACTTTAAATTGAACACTGAAATAATTGTTTTTAAAGCACACTAATCTGTCTGCTGTCCATAATGCTGTTGAACACAAGCAAGACATATAACAGCACCCTGCCACTTTAATGTGCATTTAGCAGGCAACATTAAAAAAATACATCAAAGGCAATCTGTGACTTATTTTGCAAGCTATTGCCTCTGACATGTTCAATGGCAGATTGTTTTCTTTTTACAAAGAAACTGCTTTGTAAACACAAGTGTAAAGAAATGTAAAGGGAAACACATTGAAAGAACCGAAGAGTGAAATCCACGACAATCTCTATGCTAAGCTATATCAGTCTTCCTGGTATTGTTAACAGCCCCGTAAATTTACTAAGCGGCAAAAATTTGGCAGTGACAAATTCGCAGCCATTGCAACACTTGCTAAGGCAAAAATTTGCTCAGACAACGCAAATTTACTTAGTTGCGAAGTTTTGTCACTAGCGTTACTTTGGCAGTGCGAGCAAATCAAATCGAAGATGCACTAGTGTTCAATTCTGCCTAGCGCAACTTTGAAATAGGTCTTGCGCTCAAGCTAATTTGCATACGTCGGGAAATTTAAAGTTGAATGCACCTCTTTATGTTACATGTTGCATCTAATACATTACATTTACACAGATAACTACACATGCCACGGGAAACTTAATAAAGTCAATAGAGTTGTTATAATGCCCTACACATAAGTCCACTGTAAAATAATGTTCCCATATGTTATAAAATGTATGGGGGAACCGGCAACACAAAAAAAAAAGTAAGACTTTTGCAGCCTATCACCCTGAAAAAAGGAAAAGACGCCAGCATTTTTTGAACTTAGAAGTTTTTGAACTCAAAAAATATGATGTAAGTAACTGAAGATTGAGGAAGTTCTATGCACTCCATTGGACTTCACCTGGTCTGAGCTGGCGAAGGCAAGTCTGGCGAAAGAGGTAATGTTCAGTAAAATCCCCATCTTAGTGAATTTGCGGAGTAACATCCATTCGCCAGAGTGAAAATTTGCCTGGTGATAGAGTGTGAATCAACACTATCATCTATCTCCTTCAGCTAGGGAAGTGATGCCTGTGCCCGTTAGTAAATCGACAAAGTCCCTGAAAGTGGTAACGCTGTTGAAGATTCGCCAGGGTTAGTCATTTGCCCTTTAGTAAATCTGTGCCTCGGTCTTTTCATTTGATGAACTCATTCTTCTAAAGTTGATGTAAGATTGTCCTGGAATAAATCTAAATAATATATAGACTGCATGCAAAAATCAGCTTCATGCCAAATAGGAAGCCTATGGGGAGGAAGAGTGCCTAAAGTGAAGAATTCTCACCAGATACCATCAAACTGCATTTTGATTGACTGCTTATGAAATCTTCCAATGTGAAGTCTGTTTTGAAAATAAACTTTTAAATGACTTCTTTAAGATGCACTAAAAAGGATCCTTAGTGATTATGTATTAACATACTGACTTTAATATAATGGCTGGCCTTGGAGTCCATAATTGACTCTTAGCTTTCATTTATGCACAGCAAAATATGATTTCATTTTAAACCTGCAACATTTGATATAGAGTAAAATTCTAGTTATAGTTTAAGCTCCATAACTTGGAAATGCTACTATTAACATATAGTTTATTTTATTTAAGAGCTATTGCTCACATGGGGATTTCAGACATTTTGCCTGCATGCAGCAAGGTTGCAAAAATGCCTGAAAACATGGCTTTGTGATGCTTTTCTTTGAAAGGTATTCATAATCCATTGGAAAAAAGAGCATTTCTCTCTAAGAGCAGAACTGTTTTAGGAAGGGCATTTTGCAGTCCCACATATTACCAGACATTGTAGGACAGAATAGCAGTTGACAGTCACAGTTTTACACTTCCAAATTTGTTTTGTTTGTGTCATTGTACTTTCTAGACGTAAAATGTAATTGGAACTTTTAGTCAAAAGGTTAAATTAGATTGACTTCAGTTTCAGTTTAATGAGTAAAATGAATACAATTCTTAACTAAACAAGTAGTAAAATAATTAGAGCACAAGGAATATATATATATATGTTACCAATAAAGGGAGTTCATATAAATGTTTCTGTTGGGGGAAAAACAAAGATGGAAATGGCAGGCAAGGTACTTCACTGGGTTCTGAAATATATTATTTCATCAAAAGCGCTATGCTCTTAAAAGTCATAGTGTTTGCTCTTTCTTTTGATATATACTGTACATCTTCTTAGACATAGTAGTTCGTAATAATTTCATGCTTGTGCAATCAATGGATACAGTCCATGTTGCAGAGAGAAGTAAACATACCATATCTTTGTTGCCTACAATTCTTGCAACAGATTTAAAGATCGGAAAAACATTCCATGCTTCATCTAGTAGTGTTCACAGTGGTGTGTCCACACTTATTCCCCATGAAATGATTGTAAACAAAAAAGCACCATAAACTAACTGATAATGCCGTATTTTGTTTCACTGATTTTATGGAAATTATGATTTTTAAATACTTTATGTCAAATAATTAAATGCACACCATAAATGATATTCATGGACCAAATTATGTTTACAGATATAAATATATTATATTATTATTTTTACAACAGCTTCATGCCTACAATTACATCATTATTTTAAACCACAGTAGACCTGGCATAAACTATTTACCGGTAAGACAAATTCAGGTGAAAAATTCTATAAAAAATATCTATAAAAATAAGTCAAATCAACTGGACTTGCTGTGTTTTTTTCCTTGAAGACGTTTCACCAGTCATCCAACTGGCTTTCTCAATTCAGAATAACTTGTAAATCTTCCTTCGAGAATATATCCTCTGAAATGTTGCTCCAATCAACGTAATCTGTTTATCATAATCCACAATGATGTCATTAAAGGGATCCTGTCATTGGAAAACATGTTTTTTTCAAAACCCATCAGTTAATAGTTCTACTCCAGCAGAATTCTGCACTGAAATCAATTTCTCATAAGAGCAAACAGATTTTTTTATATTCAATTTTGAAATCTGATGTCATGTGACTTGTGCCTGCGCTTTAGAAGAGAAATGCTTTCTGGCAGGCTCCTGTTTTTCCTTCTCAATGTAACTGAATGTGTCTCAGTGGGACATGGGTTTTTACTATTGAGTGTTGTTCTTAGATCTACAAGGCAGCTGTTATCTTGTGTTAGGGAGCTGTTATCTGGTTACCTTCCTATTGTTCTTTTGTTTGGCTGCTAGGGGGGGGAGAGAGGGGGTGATATCACTCCAACTTGCAGTACAGCAGTAAAGAGTGATTGAAGTTTATCAGAGCACAAGTCACATGACTTGGGGCAGCTGGGAAATTGACAATATGTCTAGCCCCATGTCGGATTTCAAAATTGAATATTAAAAAATCAGTTTGCTCTTTTGAGAAATGGATTTCAGTGCAGAATTCCGCTGGAGCAGCACTATTAACTAATTCATTTTGAAAAAAAATGTTGTTCTCATGACAGTATCCCTTTAAGTTAGGTGTTGATTGTATTAGCAAGATTGGAGCTTTGATGTTTTATTGTAGATAGATGTCTCCCCCCCCGCCTCTTTTCAGTTTTTCAGTTTTTACATATATGGCTTATGCAAATATATTCTCGAATAAAGATTTACAAGTCATTCTGAATTGAGAAAGCCAGTTGGATGACTGCTGAGACATCTTCAAGGAAAAAAACACAGCAAATCCACTTGATTTGACTTATTTCTATAGATATACCATGACCTGGATGAATGAGAATCTTCACATCCATATAAAATAGCGGCTGCACTGATCAAGTTTAAAACCTTTTTTACACCTTTGCCAGCCATGTCATACTCGGCTAGACTAATAACCATCAATAATATAATTCCATAGCATTTTAATGTGTTTAATGTAATATGGTCATAAGCCAGGGATACAGGGTTCCTGGTGAATCTTGTGAATTTGGTAATTTTACTCATCATCATATTTGGCCTGATCATTGCTGCCAAAGCACTAAGCTTTGTACCTAGCTTTTACAACTCCTGGATCTCCCTTTGCCTTCCTTTTGGTCTTTGTTTCCATTAATGTTTGTCCTACTTCATTAACCACCTGTTCCAGTCCTTCTCATTTCTGACTGTCCTGGGTGTTTTTGTCTGCTCTATCCTACTCCACTTGTCTTGCTTCCTTGACTACTTTGTCCCTCTCCAGTCTGTTCTTTTTCTTCACCCTCTCCATCCTGCTCCAGTCTGTCCTGCTTGTAGCTCACTCTGCCCCACTGTAGTCTGTCCTGCTGCTTTGCCTGCTCCTACTTGCCTACACCCCTACTGTCCCCCTAATGTTCCCCTCTTAATCTCCAACTGGTCCTTGCCTGAACTACCCACCTACAGTATAAGTGTATCAGGGATATGCATTTAGCAAATCCCTTACAGCAGTCACTGTATAAATGTGCCCCTTATTTCTTTATTCACAACTAAATGAAGTGTAATAAAAAAAGCCCATTCCAAGGAATTTTAATTACATTTGTTTCAAATTATTTCTTTATGCTATTTACATTATGGTTCTTGTGATCTGATTGCAGACATTGCCAATAAATTTTGGCAAAGCTGCTTAAAGTCCCTGAATAAATCTGAAAATAGCATAATTATTATAATGTCCATTTATTTATTATGTTGAATGTAAGCTGGACGATATGATCACTTGCATACTACACAATATACAGTATAGTAAATAATGAACATTATGGGCATGAATAAATCTATATGTCATATTTGCTAAACACTTTTTATATTTGGAGTGTTTAGTGAAAATGTGTGATTGGAATAGTGTCTCCATGGTTAGAATAGCTGTTTCGCAGTGTTGGGGTCCTGGCTTTTGTCTTAACTAGGCAATATTTGCATGGAGTTTGCATGCTGTCCCTGTGTGAGTATTCTGAAACAGGTCATAAAACATACTGGTAGGTATTTGGTATATGAGATATATTATAAATAATGAAAAAAATAAATAAAAAAAGTAATGATCCAGATCAGTACATGGCATAAGTATACGGCATAAAAACATTAATTGCCAGTGCATTTGAAAAATGAAAAAACAGGACACTGAAATCCCAATAGTTTGAACAGTATTGCAGATTGGTATTTGTAGGACATTTGAATCATAATGAGTTTTAAGTCAATATAACGAAGTACTGAGAGAAAGCAATCAGGGCAGAGCTTGCTGCTAAATATCTTTTATTGAACACAACATGTTTCGGGCGGGTGCCCTTTATCAAGTGTACAAATAATCAGTGTTAACAGGCATTTAAAGAGTGAAACAGGAAGTGAGGTCACATGACCAGATATGCAAAAGGGGGTAATTAGTAAGTCCTTGTATGCAAAGTGTCCTTAATTTATTCAGTCCACCGTGTAATATTTGCTGGAAACCAATCAAAAAAGAGAATATTACAGAGGGAAGCATATTGGATTAAGAAGCTAGATACAATGTACCCTAAGGGCTTGAATGACAGCTGGAGCGTGAAATGCTTCCTTTGATACTGTTACAATGTTGTGCTTACTTGTACAGTTAAAATACACAAGATTATTTTTCGTTACTTTTTCTTGTTACTGATGCTTTATTTGCTTCTTTTTCAGATAACTGATTTCTGAGCCCTTGATATTTACATTATATGTACGGCTATTGGTAAGATATATGGGCATATCTTTTTCCTTCCATAAAAATTGAGTAATTTATCAAGATATGTTTGTGGTAGGCCCAGAAATGGGCAGTTCCTTGAGTATTTTTCCTCCTTTTTTCAATTTTTCTATTTGAAGAGACTTTTTTGATTGGTTTCCAGCAAATATTACACGGTGGACTGAATAAATTAAGGACACTTTGCATACAAGGACTTGCGAAAAATTCCCGAAAAGGCGCCGGCGTCCCGTTTTTGACGCCGGGGCCCGTTTTTGACGCCGGCGCCCGTTTTTTTACGTGAATTTTCATGGGCGTTTTGCGAATTTATTCCCTGGCAGCGAATCGCGCAAATTCGCCGTGAATTCGCGACTGGCGAATAAATTCGCCCATCACTATTGGCCAAATAGCATTGTCTTGCTGCTCTGTTAAATTTCTTTCAATTTACCAGGATCTTTTATTTCTTTAACTGACCCAATTCTTTAATATCCTTACAGTATATCTTCTTCTTCTATACTGATGACCATTTGTACACTTTTCTCCCTTGTTGCACATATATATTTTATTCTCAACATGCTAAAAACACAATTCTGCAGAAATCTACTCATGATTGTGCCTTTCTCTCGAAAGATTACCTCAGCTCTGTGCTTACTCCAACCTACAAAATTCTCAAAAGACTAGTAAACTGTATATTTGTCTGACCCACTTTCCTAGGTTGAATTATTAACTTGATTTCTGCTACTTCAATCTAATTTTTTCTTTGTTTTAGCACTAAGAGAAACATACTAACCACTAAGGCAAGGTTGAATATTACTTGACAATTCAGCTGCATTAAACACACAGCACTGTTTTTTTGTCTCTTGACCTTTCTCTCTCTGTTATCTTCCCCAGACACCAATCTAATGTCTACCATCTCTCAACTACATTATGAGGGTCATTTTCTGACACCCTGAACCTAAGGGCAAGAGCACTAGGGCACAAAAAAGGACCCATTGATGCTCATTTTAAAAACACTTTGGTCCTTGGTCCTGCGGCAATTTTGGTTTGTGCAAAAAGAATGGCAGATTGCACCTATTTTTTGCAGATAGCACTAATTATAGGAGCCATTGCATGTTCACTTTGGTCTAATTTTTCTGCTGTTGTAAATCACCAGCATACCTGATTGACCTGATTTGGTCACTTGAAGGTCAGATCTATGGAAGAAGGGTCCACTAAAATAAAGAACAATTTTCCTTCTATCGGCACAGTCCTTCTTGGAAAGATAGTGCTCAGAACACACCAACAGGCTGAGCTGAGGGATAGGACTTCATTATTGAAAACAAGATACAGGTAGCACAGTCACACAACAAGCAAATGCAAAACTACATACTATATAAGGGATGTACTAATTCTAGGATTAGGGTGTGGGATTTCCCAATTTTATTCAGGATTTGGACCAAACCCTAAATATCAAGTGAATGTAAACAATGTGACAACTAAAGGTGACAGTTATTTTTCTCTCAATGTGATTATTTAGGGGGGATTTTGTATATTTCAATATGCAAATTAGGAATCACATTAGATTCATGATTTGTAAATACAGTATGCTATCTGGTGGATTTGGTATTTGTCTGATTTTCGAAAATGGTAATGCATTCCTTCTACATCAAGCAGCATTGCTGGAACATGTTAGACTTGCAGAATTGCTATGGGTACCAGAGTGACAGCTGCACTATAGCAGTGCTAACAGGTGCTGCCATGGGCAACAGAGAAAGGTAGGAGAGGTAATGCCGAACATACTGCTCTGTGTACACAATGGTAGCTGGGTCCAAAGTACAACTAACAGGAGCTGCTATTGGTGCTGCCAGCATAGCATGCCCACTGCAATCACTTAATGTTATAAATGGTGCATTGTAAGAACATACACAGTTAATTGTCCATCTTTTTGAAAATATATAATTTACTGAAAAAAAAGCGATTCCCTTAAAGATGCAACCATTTAACCAAAAACACATTCTAAATCAAGGATATCTCCAGCAGAATTTAGTGAAAATATTACTTTTTCAATTTTATCAGAACATTTCCTGCCTTCCTACTCTCCTGAGTTTTATAAGCGTGTTACTTAAAATGCTCGAGATTCTTTAAGGCTACATATATATGTGTATTCCTGAAAAAAAAAGCTACTGAGTTTAAGAGCCGTGCATGTAGATTGTATTGCTTGTTTCTTTGAAAGACTTGCATTGTTCATTAATTGTTTTGATTCACCTGTAATGAGAGGAAGCACATGGCACCCTGCTGTAATTAAAAGAACAGAACTTACAGTACATCTTACAGGGAATCCTGTCATCAAAGTCTGTCATGTGACATAGTTCCTGGACTCTTCTGCAAGTCAGTTCAATTGCTATTTCCTCTGCAGAGTCTTTTCTACAAAGTTCCCTGCTGTTAGGGGCTTAAAAAACTTGAAAAAAACTGTAACCTACCAACCCATCCCTTGCTGTGTTCTGAGCTCTGTTAACTTGCCATTTTATGTCTGCCATGCTGGATGCTTATTTGGCTCTCCTAAAGAAAGTTGTATTTTATTTTGATGAGCCAAAATAAAAGGCAGTTAATTAGTATAACACTATTTATATCTATTTTATGAAATCATGATGTGCTCCAAAGTAAGCTTCCAATCCCATGTATTTTATACAGTACTAGAACAAATGGCATGGAAAATGCAACCAGCCTCAAATCTAGAGTCTATTGTATTGGTGTTCTGTAGCCTTACCACTACTTATATAGTTACATAGTTAGATTGGGTTGAAAAAAGACCAAGTTAGATTGGGTTAAAAAAAAGACCAACGTCCATTAAGTTCAACCCCTCTAAATGAAACCCGAAATCCATACATACAAATCCACACACTGACCCCTCCATACACTCATATAAACTATATACTGTATACCCATATCTATACTAACTGCAGATATTAGTATCACAACAGCCTATGATATTATGCTTGTCCAAGAAATATCATTCAAGCAACTCTTAAAGGCATTAATAGCCATCACATCATCATCTGGCAGGGCATTCTACAACCTCACTGTCCTCACTGTGAAGAACCACCTTTCCTCTAGTCTGAAGGACTCAACCTTGACAGTCTGCTCTCATAGTTTAAATACTTCACCCTTTATACCAGTTTAGTTGCAAGTCTATACTGGTAGTCGAAAGTCTATACACTCTCTCTCTATCTTTCTGAAGGACTGGAGCTCAAAATTACCCTACATACTCCAGATGAGGCCTTAGCAGGGACCTATGAAGAGGCAAAAATATGTTTTCATCCCTTGAGCTAATGCCCTTTTATATAAAGTACAAGACAGTAGTTTGTAATAGGGTAAATGTTAATGGGTTAATATAAATGTTTAATTAATGGTTAATACATTTATTTAGGTTTGCCATTACAGGGTGCTAGAAGATAATGTTTGTGAGGGAATGTCCCCAGATGGAGGACAATAGATAATAATTGGGAAGAAAGGTGAGCAGAGGGTACTGCAGCAGTAGATCAATCTCCTGGAAGTGGTACTGAGCCTAGGTAGTGTGAGGCCTAGTGGTTTAAGAGAACGCTCTAGGAAGTGTAAGTAAGAGAGGTAATTAGTATGGGCAGCTATGGCCCCAACTAGGAGTGAGTGGGCATAGTGTTCCCAGTGGGAATCCTGTGGTTCAAGTGGAAAGGCTAGATCCAAATAGAGCTGGCTAGAGCTCAAGAGGGGTGTGAGCATGTGTTCTCAATGGCAGTGTGCCGTTATGGGCAATGTCAGCAATTTGCCAATTTCTTGGCACCATGCCAGACCTCATGCATGCTGGTACTTCCTCCCACTTAACATTTGATTATCTAAGCACAGAGGAAACAATAACATATTGTAAAATGGAACATTTTAGTATCATTGTGTGGACTTTACTCGTTGCTGCCATAATGCCTGAACCCAGAGCTGTCAACATGATCAACAAGAAGGCTTAGAACTTTTACACCCATATCAGCATATACCTGTGTTTGATGCTGAGGGTACAGGGAACTTTGTAAACTCGTATTCCAGTGTGGTGTAATGCATCAAAAAGCAACAACACAAAAATGCAAAAGGAAAGCCTATGTATTAGTACCCTGATGTGTTTGCGCTTATTAGACAAAACTATTGCTCTAGTTCTAATTCAGCCAACACTTATTGTGCATCAATCAGCATCTATCAATTTTTTTTTAAAAAAAAGTACCTCTGATAAAGTATCTTATGCTGATGAATGACTCAAAAATAAATTTTAAATGTATATTTTATAGGAATATAAATATAAATATTTTTTTTTAGGAAAATGAATACTCAAGGGGTTACAATAAATACCCTGTCAAACCTCAATTACAGATATGATTCTTCCATGGAATGGAAAAAGTTAAAACTTAATGCTGCTCATAACAGCTATGTGAGAATTACCAGGGCCATTTTTGGTGATTGACAGGGAAATCAATAATGTTGAAGAAAGACTGTCTCTCTAAAGTTAAAAACTACAAAATTCAGCCAGAACATCTCAATGAAAAATTTAACTTCTATATGAAAAGACGATTTTATACAATAAATATAGGGTGTATGAAGGGACTGTAGAAAACACAAAATTTAGGAAAAAATTTCAATATATGTAAATATGTTAATATGTAAATATAGTATATATATATTAAATATATATTATTATTAATATGAAGAATTGTGAGTTTTTTTTGCACTTTTAACTTATTTCCATCATAATGTAACATATATATATATATATATATATATATATATATATATATATATATATATATATACAGTATATATATACAGTATATATATACAGTAGATATATATATATATATATATATATATACTGTATATGCACCTCAAGACAACATTTAGTTGATGTTTCATTATCATTGCATACAAAATTGTATTCCTTTTCAATTGAAAACCACAAGGTTGATGAAAACAAATGTGTCATACAGCCAAGTAACATATTAACCTATAATTCAACATTATAAAGCAACGGAAAATTTCACATAGGTGTAAACATCAGTACCTGTATTAGAAACCATAATTCTAATAAATCATCTATTTATTATTGATTTAGTTTGTGGTGTCAGCAACATTGGGTCCATATCTGTACCTAATCTAGGGATTCAAAGTTAGTATGAATTTTGTGTGTTGAGTAATATGTTGAAAAAATGTCATTTTTTTCCATAACATAATCCAGTCTATTGTTGATTTAACAGGGTCTATTTTAATTTGTTTACGCATGACTCATTTAAAAAAATATATATTTTTCTTAATGTTTACATGTTTTTAGAAGTATTAGTGGACATGCTGCTCTGCACTCAAAACATTTCTCATATGGAGAACCATAGGTCCCAAGTTTTCTTAATTTTTTTTTTCTCATGACTGTGTACTAGACTTGCCCTATAACTGGTTTGACTGCTTTTATGTCATGTGAATTAATAATGTTCATACCTAGTCATTAAGTTTGGGAACTGTAATGTATCTGCTTTGGATCATTCTTATTATGGTTCATAGACAGGATGTTGTTTTTGGAAGATGTTTCTTTTCTGTATGTTGAACATTTATATAATAAAATTTGGAAAATCAACCAATCATCAAATGATGAAAAACTGGCCATAGCCCAAATCTGTGAGATAGGCCTGCTGTTAGTTTCCCCATATGATATTATAGTTTATGTCAACTGATACGTTTTGCAAAACCCTCTACCATCTGACACATATAATTAAGTTCATGGGGAAGACAAATATGCAAATCTGTAAGAATCTCATTTCTTTTTTATGGCTGGCTAAATGTTCAGGACATATGAAACATGTAATAGTTGTTTACATATCCCATGTGCTTATCATGAACACAATGTGCTCAGATCACTATGTGAAATGCCATACTTCAGGGTTTTTTTTTGGTTTGTTTTATTTTTGGCTGCTGTGCCTATTTCGTTCCAGCTCATTTAAAGCTCTGATATTGGAGAAAGTGATGATTGTGAGAAAATGTTCAACTCCGATGTGACTTGTGAGTCATATTCCAACAAATCACTACACAATTTTGAAACTGAGTAAGGTTAGCCAGCATATGTTTCAGATCAGATTACAATTTCCAGAAGAGCAGCAACATTCCAGGATCTAAGCTTGAAACAAAAAGCTTTCTCTCTCTCTGCCATGTGAATGTCAGCAATAGTAAAGTGCCAACCTTTGTATCTCCCACTAACAGCAACAGAGTTTGTCTAAAATCCGATATAAAGGGAATCTTTCACATATCTCCCAGCTGGTATTTTTCAAAAAGAAAAAAGTGTGATCTAAACCCTGTCTGAAATCCATTCATACCAGAGGGGACAGCATCATTTGATTGAGAATCTTATTTTACAAGAGTTGTTGAGAAATAAATGATCAAATTGTGTGGACAAAAATAACAAGACACAATGCACCAAATTTCTTGCATGTTTTTCATTCTGGGTGCTTTATTGTTTGCTGCTTGAAATTTCTCTGCCTAAGATCATTTTTCTCACATTGTGGAAGGTTCTCATAAATGTTTATATTAAAGCATTTCAAGAACTTTTGAGAACTAGATAGATTGCTAGAAATATATCTGCAGAGATGCTGATGTGCCAATTCATTTAAATGGATCCCTGTGAGTTCCTAAAAGCTTTAGCTGAGGAAACTCTGCCTAGAAGACATGAAATTTTTTTTTATAAATATTAGCGAGAAAGAAAGATTTTTTGTAATGGTATCGCTATGCTAAAATTTGGATAATTATATTTTGCTAAATATATAATTATAATCTGTTTGCACTTCTATGTAGAAGACAGAGGACAGAATGAGGATTCTGAACTACCACAAAAATGGAAACTACAAAAACACCACTTGCACAGTACTTCTTTAGTCGCTTGCATTAGCCCTCAGACACTATAGTTCTTTTTATTTCCAAAGAATTTAAAGAAAATTTGGGGATATAAGAATATACCACCAACGTCCATAAAGGTGTTCAGTGGAAAGTATGTCTGGGTTGGGTCAAATTTGGGACTTAACTGGGTGTAACTGGGCACTTTCAAATGTTTTGATTCTTGGGAAAGCTGGCTGCATATACAGGTATCTAGCATTTAAATGGGCATCCCAGAACTACATTTTATATAACATTTGCTGAGAGGGTTTTCTGTTTTCCCTGAGTGCACAAGTAAAGACTTTTGCTTTTGCAGATAGTAGGTATATGTTAGCATTTTGAACACATTATTAAGAAGATTAAAGTTACTGTATAATGCCACAGAGATGTTGTACAAGCCATCTTACATTTAAACAAGTTTTTAGGAGGAAAAAAAATTATTTTCTTCTTCGCTTGTTTTTGAATCAATGTTAAGGTACTATGCTGGCCACTGCATTTCTGCTGTCATGGCAACCAATAGAATTCTTCTTTCTTATTAGAACACTTTTGTATCCAGGAAACTTGCAAGCATTAAATATGTTGGTCAAATACAGACTTTGCACATTTAATATATCTGTTTATATGTAGTGAATAATGTACCCTCTATTTAAAGAAAGCACAAGGATATTCGTTAGTTACATGAGGCATTCCATGGCCATATAAATGTGCAAGGCTGCTAGAATATTTTTTTAGGTGTTACATTATTTATTAAAATAAACCAGCTTAAAAGGACCTTGTGACAAAAAGTGATATCAGCAAGTACCTTTTATAAAATGTTTTATAGAATATTCATGGCTCAGGTGTATCATATAGGGGATAGGGATTAAATCTTTAACTTCTGGACAGAATTAGCTCCAACCTTGGGATGGATTGGTGAAATAATTTGAGAGGGTGACGTTTCCATGCATTGGTTGCACATGCCCTGTTGAGTATCCCATTCGCCAGGGGGGATCAGGTTTGTTTCCTAGTTCATAAAAGGCAAGGGATCCCGAAGTTCAGATTCTTTGAACTGAACTTGCTGGAATGGGTGGGTGGTGCTGAAATGTCTCAATGTGGAGAGTAGACCTTAAGATAAGTAAAAAGAACAACATCTCATTTTAGGAGTGAAAGATAGGATTCACTTGCAAAGGTGAGAACTCAAACAGATGGATTCAAGGATAGAGATATTAAAAGAGGAGCACCATTTTACAGCTGAATACCTGTTGAGTGACTACTAGTGATAACTAATACACTACCTGTGCCCATGTCATCAGGAAATTGGCAGCATTGCAATATTCTATGAAGGAGTTCTGACGTGAATATATTGTGTATTATCTTAGGTGGCATCTGTGAACCTGTTGATAAGAGACTGTTGTGACGAGGTCCAATGTTCTAACACAGGGGTGCCCACAAGATAGATCGGGATCTACCAGTTTAGCTGGTGATCAGTAGATCTCAAGACACTGTCGCTAAACAGCTTGTCTAAACCACCCTCCTGTTTTATGCATTTCATTCAGATATTTATTACATAAAGGTTACATAAGAAATAGATGTTTAAATATATCAATATAAATTCTCTCAAATCAAAATGAGAAATATTTTTCATGGAACAGAATGGTAACAATGCTTTTATGGATGTAGATCATAATGGGACAACGCTAAAAGTAGTCCTCACATTAATAAAGTATGGGCATTCCTGTTCTAGCAGCTATTTGTGTCTCTTAGAACCACTGTTGCCCAATTTACTATTAATCTGTGAAGTGTGAATATTACAGCAAGAACTTACCCGAGAGAGAGCTGTGTGTAATGTATTTTCTACTGTGGAGTTGCAGATTGCCAGACCATTAAGATGTAAACAGCAGTGCACTTGGAAAGAAAGAAGTGTCCTAAGCAGTTAAGTTATCCCCTAAATAGCTGTACATACAGTATAAAACTATTCTTGTCATTTTGCAACAAGGAAAATGCAGAGTTCCAGTCAAGAATTTAAAAATAACATATGCCCTTTACTTCTAGTTACAAGGCATAATTATTCCATGTACATCATTGTTATATTATCTAAACTTTTTGTCTCGATACAACAGTTTCATTTCCAGCTCTTCAGCCCTTAGCAAAGGCACTGTAAAATTAATTTATAGCTTTAATGTGATGGCATGGCTGTCAACAAGATGTCTTCAATCTCTGGAGACTCCTGATTACATTTCAAAAGATCATTTTATTTTTGAGAAAGATGAAGAGCAAAATTGAATGTGGGACACAACACAGAATCTTTTGAAGCTACTCTTTTCTAACTCTCACAACATAAATAACTATTGATCTTGCTCAGTTTGCAATTTTTCCTGCATCCGAATGGTTTAAATCATTGTGAAGTGCATTTCAATAGAGCTCTGAAAGCAATTGTATGAAATTAAAGTCTCGAAATGAGAGTGATATTTGTAATAAAAGGCAATCAATTGTAAGTCATTTTTCTGACAATCAAAAGGGCTCAGCAATCATGTATACTCACAGCTGCCAATGAATTCCACTGCCTAAATATATTAGCTTGATCCACAGGATCAAAAGCAGCTTAAGGGAAACTAAGGATAAGAGGTTATTTTTAGCATTGTGACATATATTAAATTATCATTATTTCATTTGTTCACGTATTCGCTGCCTCTGCAAATCTGGCTTTTTTGCTACTGATGTAGTATGGCTTTGCAGTCATTTCACTTGCTACCTCTTTTGCAGCTTTTACAAACTGCTACCACCTCTTTTATGGGTGGGGAGCACATAGCTTTATTTAGATATCTGGTTTATTGTATTACTAGGAGGACTTGCCCCCATGTACAGTAAATTCTACATGCTGATTTGCTGCTATAGGTTACTGCACCTCTTGAAACGTATTGCCTTTTAATATATAGCCACTTTGCACTTCTAACCCCTTTTATTAACGAATTATTATTTTTTTATATGCTCATAAGAAAAATGTATCAAAACATAGCTTGAGCTGATTGGGGTTTTCACCTTTCCCCTAAGTTTTTTTTCCTGAAAATACCTAGTACAGATATAAGACCCATTATCTGGAAACCTTTTATCCAGGAAGCTCCAAATTACAGGAAGGTCATCTTCCATTATATCCTTTAGATCTAAAATAATAAAAAAGTAGCTTGTACTTGATCCAAACTAAGATATATTTAATCCTTATTGGAGGCAAAAAAGTCCTATTGGGTTTAATAAATATTTAAATTATTTTTTATCAGTCTTAGCGGCCCACTTATTAAAGATTTTTGTGGTTTATAGGTTTTGCGAAACAATTATTAAACTCCATTTCTCTAAAACCATGAATGCCATGAAATGTATTAAATTTATCCAATTTATTCAATTATAAAAGGTACAAATGGAAAGAAAACACTAAAATATCCAACAACCTCTAAAAGTCTAAATAGGTAAAGAAAAAACAAATCTAATAATATTAGCACAGCTTCCACTGACTGCAATAGGACCTTGACAGTTTTTACTTGGTACAGTTTTTATGGTTTCTACACTTAATAAATCTCAAATGTTTTGAGTTTTAGAGAAATCTGAACAAAGAAAACAAATCTTTAGAGAAAAAATATGATTTGTGAAAAAAATAAAAATCCTAATGTTAGTAAATCAACCCTTTAAGTTATGGTTATCCAAATATATATAGAAGGGTTCCTTATTTAGAAAATGCCAGGTCCCAAGCATTTTGGATCAGGTCCCACTAACAGGTAGCACTAACATTGCAAAACCAATTTAAATTTGCATAGAACTCTAATTTGGCAAAAAAAAAAATTGTGCCTTGGCTACAATAGCCACTTAATTATTTCCATAAGGTTTGAAGGCAAAAAACATTTTAGCATTGTAAGAGTCACCCACCCTTCTACATGAAAACATCTGTCTCAGTAATCGCCTTTTCGTGTTATACCAATGGAAAGCAATGTAATTTGTGTCCATTTTAACATTCTTCAGTAGAAATTCATTTGTAATGATATAATTCTTCAGGCAGCTAAGACAATAAATGTATCCCCCACAGTCTTTTAACTGCACCTCACCGACACAATCTCTGAAACAGATTGCTCTTGTTTACTAAAAGCTCTTTAGAGATCATCAGCAAATCCTAAATGGTACACAGTAGGCTTCCAAGCAGCGATGCATGAGTAGAACCTCACTATTAATGAAAATTATATGCTATTGTTTTCTTTGATTAATTTATCATTACAGTACAGAATTAATTTCATTTATAATCTCCTGTGTGCAAAATGATACTGCTCCAAAGAAGGACTTTTTTCATTAGTCCAAATTGCCCAAGAAAAAAGGGGACAAATGAAGAGGGGGAATCTGAAGTAGGAAAACAGCACACAAGTTTATTGAATGAAGATAAATAACTTTAGGGGATCAGAAGATCCTTACTCAAGTTCCCTACTCTCTGTCTGCATTCCATTTAGCCAACCAAAACCCTGTGGTTTAGCCTCCTATGATATCATGCAGCCCATTTACATGCAGGGGAGCAATCCAATTGGCCAGGAGATGGGACAAGTGTTAGAAGCTTGCGGGAGACCTATAGGCCTATATATTATATGGTGTAAAACTGAATTCTCTCAAAAACAGTGTAAAAAGCTGTGTAAAATAAATGGTACATTTAGCAAGGTGTGCTTTCGTTTGCACCATGTGAATGGCATATTTTCCTCCATTATTTTACACTACTTCAGACCTTTGTAAGTAAGTTCCGGTGAAATTTGCTCAAAGAAAAATAACATAAACTATGCTATTTTTTACATGGAGATATGTGGTGAATTATTCCATCAGTTTTTTTCACCACATAATACATCTACCCCCTAGGGCACATTTGCATAATGAGGAGGACCCAGGAGAAGCTTTAGGGTTGTTTTCCAAGCTACAGGAAAGGTCGCCAGAAATGACTAAAGATCCCACGCTGCCACTCCCAGAAAGAAAATATATTTTAAAGATCATTTTGTTTTAACAATTAAAGACATCTGCCAGGTAAAGTGCAACACAATGTCATTATTCAGCTGGGCATATTCTTAGTATGTATCAGCTCAAGGAACCAAAAGGCTGGTGCACTGCACTTCATCCTATTGGCTCTTTATGCTGGCCAATATCATTTTCAGGACACTGCCAGGAGAAGTAATTGAGGCTATGAGAAACTCCATGCATAAATAGAGCCAAGGGTGTCAGAGTTGGAGTAGTAGTATATTTATTTATCACTCTCTCATGAGCCTATATTGTACCAATTCCCTTTTTCATATGTCATCTCCCTACATGGATAGAAATGTAATTTCATTTTAGCAGTCAGCAGCAACTTGAACAAATACCAGAGCTGTTGCTGGTTTCCTAATAAAGTGATTAACAATAAGGTGCAGTAGTCTTAGGTGCCCTTAGTGATTCACAACTCTGCAAGCATTGCCATGGATACAACCCAAGGATGTTACTCTGTACAATTTGAAATGAAGTAGATATTTAAAATAGCAGAGAGGGGATTGCAGTTATCAGTTGCCTGCCATTTACTGCCAGCTTTATTTATTTATTTTTTTAAAAAGCTATGGATTTTTAAAAATCTGATCACAAATCCAGTCTTCAGTCAAATGCCAAAATGTCATATACTGTATAGGGATTTTTTTCCAGCATTGCTAAATGTTTAATTAGGAAGCTGCTGTTGCCTATATTTAGATGCAGGGAAATTATTATTGAACAGTGAATATTCTGACACAGCTGCTTCAGTGCATTTTGCAATAAAACTTGTGAATAAAGGGATTCTGTGAATCCCTTATGTTGGGTGTCGATTTAGTAACATTCAAATGCAAAGTTTTGTCTATGGTTCCGTTTTTTTGTGGCAAAAATTGTATATATATATATATATATATATATATATATATATATATATATAAATATTTTTTTTTTAACAACTCTGCGTACTGCCCAATTTATATATAGTAAATTGGGCAGTACGCAGAGTTGTAAAATACAAAAGAAAACTTTTTGCTTGACATCACACTGCTAACAAAATGCTCCGTAACATTAAGTTTAATGGGGTAGGGGAAAACTATACCCCTAAAATGAATACTTGGAGATACTGTCATGGCAAAACATGGATTTTTCAAAATGCATCAGTTAATAATGCTGCTCCAGCAGACTTTCCACTGAAATCAGTTTTTCAAAAGAGCAAACAGATTTTTTTATAATTAATTTTGAAATCTTTCACGGGGCTAGACATGCTGTCAGTTTCCCAGGTGCCTTCAGTCATGTGACTTGTGCTCTGATAACTTCAGTCACTCTTTACAGCTGCACTGCAAGTTAGAGTGATATCACCCCCTCCCTCTACCCCACCCCCCCCAGCAGCCCATCATCAGAACAATGGGAAGGTAACCAGATAACAGCTCCCTGGTAGATAAAATAACAGCACTCAATAGTAAAAAATCCATGTCCCACTGCGACTCCTTCAGTTACATTGAGTAGGAGAAAAAAATAGCCTGTCAGAAAGCAGTTCCATAGTGCAGCACTGTCTCTTTCTGAAAAAACATGGCCAGGCAAAATTACCTGAATTATTTGCAGTGTAAACAGTATAATATATAAGTGTATATATATAAGTGTATAATATTTAAGTGTATAAGAGGTGTGTGAGTTTTATATAAGTGTGTTTGTGTGTGTACTCTCAGGCAAGAACATATATTTAAAGCCATTCCATTTCATAATTACTTACAAATACTGTATGTGTGAATGAGTAAAACAGTTAGTTATACAGTATATTTGCTGTGGTCCGTATTACTTCAATACTGTATGAAAGAATTATACATATTAATATAATGTATGTTAAATGGAACTATACAAATATCGACCTGCAGATTGAAGGCCCCACTATTCACTGAAGATGAGCAGCAGCCCAGGGTCTAGGGTTAGGCCTCCTAGAGATTAAGGGGCAGATTTACTAAGGGTCGAATATCGAGGGTTAATTAACCCTCGATATTCGACCAGGAACTAAAATCGTTCGACTTCGAATATCGAAGTCGAACGATTTAGCGCAAATCCTGCGATCGAACGATCGAAGGATTATTTGTTCGATCGAACGATTAAATCCTTCGAATCGAACGATTCAAAGGATTTTAATCCAACGATCGAAGGAATATCCTTCGATCAAAAAAACGCAGGCAAGCCTATGGGGACCTTCCCCATAGGCTAACATTGAGTTCGGTAGCTTTTAGCTGCCGAACTAGGGGGTCGAAGTTTTTCTTAAAGAGACAGTACTTCGATTATCGAATGGTCGAATAGTTGAACGATTTTTAGTTCGAATCGTTCGATTCGAAGTCAAAGTAGTAGTCGAAGGTCGAACTAGCCCATTCGATGGTCGAAGTAGCCAAAAAAACACTTCGAAATTCGAAGTTTTTTTAATTCGAATCCTTCACTCGAGCTTTGTAAATGTGCCCCTAATACTTTGCTGGTCCTTTAAGCATGTTTTTCAGTTACAGCTATTCTATAGCAATGGACTCACTTCCCTCTGTTTTCATTTTGCACGTTTCATACCTTGTTGCTTTCCTTAATTGGTAAACATTTGCATAAAACAGTTTTTGTAACCACAATTGTTGTTTTTTTTTTCTTTCCTTTTAAAACCTCATTAAGTTGCTGTAGATTGCTTTAAATAACACTGTAATTACCAATCCAGTAAGAATCTTCTCACAGTTGACACAATTAAAAAAAGGTGTAGTAATCCTGTTTGTTATCAATTAGCCAAATAAGATATTTAAATGATTCACATAAACTGGAATCATGGTATGTTAAGCCTTGACAAACAAGATAATTAGACTAGAATTTAACAGCATATTCTTTACTGAATGTCGATGATTCTGATGGGTCTTTTAGTTTGTCTTACCCGAATATGTCTGCATATATAATAACTGTGCCTCTGTGTTGGGAGAGGCATTTTCCACAGTCCCATAATGAAATGCTGCCAAGGTACCCATTAAACCAGCTTTCCAGTAGTTCTACACATAAACCCACACAGTACTGTATTAATGTTAAGAATCCAGTTTCAGTCTGTTTGTTAGAAAATGCTATAATAAGCGATGGGCTAATTTCTCCCGAAATTCGCCCACCACTAGCTATAATCTTTGAATCTTCAGTCAAATACAAAAATAACCAAAGAATAAGATTTGTGTCTAACATGCGGATATATTCCTTATGCCATATATAACTGAAGTGAGTTTCATTTGTATGCCATGTGGTTTCACCATTCAGTTCCTTTTTAGAATGTTATAGAATGGCCAATTCTAAGCAACTTTTCATTTGGCCTTATTTATTTTTTTATAGTTTTTGAATTATTGGAATTCTTCTTTTGACGATTTCCAGCTTTTAAATGGGGATCACTGACAGAGACCTCTAGTGACCAAACAGAGGTAATACATATAAAGTCCAAAAAAATCCTCTGTAGTCATGCTGTATTAAAAATATATTTATTGAAACATCTAAAATACAACATTACCCCACGCATTTCATGCTTACCCAGCCATAGGCCATCTCAGAATTATGCATTTTTGCCCATGTTTAACACCCTAGACACAGGTCACTCTAGAAAGAAATGCAATAACCTATATGTCTCTCATGAAAAGAGCATTATTTGCATTGTGCTGTATGTAAGCAGTGGAATAAATGGTTTTATATAAGTTTTATTTCCAATTGGTCAATGGGTGATGCTATTGCGTAAGGGTGAAGCCCCAGCTAGAGGTTATTTTAGGGGGAGAGCAGGGCATTACTTCATCTTTGGCTGATAAGAATGGTGTAATGCTGAAGAGAATGAGGCTTGATACATCAGAGAGGTACTAAAAGTAGTTAGCAGAGAGGATAGGTAGTTTAAGGGTAGCTTGGTCTTGCTGCAGTCCATGAGAGTCAGATGTAAGTTGAGTAGAAGACCAGCTAAGCTCCAACGAGAAGAGAGAAAAGGACCAGTGTCCTGGCAGTGCCTCGCCCAGGTAGGGACCC
This sequence comes from Xenopus laevis, assembly GCF_017654675.1. Taxonomy (NCBI): domain Eukaryota; kingdom Metazoa; phylum Chordata; class Amphibia; order Anura; family Pipidae; genus Xenopus; species Xenopus laevis. Next base: position 98,393,499 of record NC_054374.1, on the reverse strand, counting down.
AAGAAGGAGAGGGACTAGGGTAGATAAAGCCTAGCATCTAGCAGACCCCGTTACCGAGGCTGTTAAAGGTAACCGCATCCCTGAATCAAGGAGGAGGCAGGGAAGGTAGGCAGCTGGGATTCTAAGTTCTGGTTGTAACCTTTTGGGGATATTTTGCATGTCAAGTAACAATGTGAAGCTGTACACAGTGCAACATGAATTGTGTGGAACAGGTAGTTATAACCCCCAGTGTGTGTGGGAGCAAAGTTAGCCATTACTCCCCCCAAGTTCAACATCATTTAGATGCACCAATGGGCCTAAGGTGTTATGGAGCCAGGTACTTACTTCAAGCTTATGGCAGGTGTTACAAAGAGAGCTGCTTTGTGTTGTACAACCGAGTTCTGCTACACAGCAGATTTTTCATCTGGTGCAAGGGGCGGGTGGCAGCAATGCTTGAGATGCAATAACTACGTATCTGAACATAAAGGGGCATAATTTTGTCTCATAGTTCTTTGGCATTCAGAGCTATAATATATGAGCCCTAGTGATTTGGAAGAATGAAAAGGCAAGAGATGTGTATGGATTTTTTTTTAAAAGACAATGGAGAAATAAACAAGAATAGAATGACTACAGTGTTTAATTTGAATTATTTTGTGTAAAAAACTAAAAGATAATGAGCTAGTTATTTATTTGTCCTCACAATCCCTTACTCAACTGGACAGACACAGACTGAGTAAGGTTTAATCATTCAGTCCACTACACATTATTCACTATTCTATACAAGGGTTGCTTTAAACAGAATTTCATGAACATTGGCTTTGAAATGTTTAAAATTATGAAAGTAAAAAAATTGGAGTAACAGTTCAGCGCCAAAATGCATTTTATACTTCATTTTATTCCGAAATTATTAAAAAGAATGAAAAGTTATTTAATTATTTCAACTAGCATATAAAGATTTATATAAAGTTTGTCAGCCACATACAACACCTGTGATTTGTTCAGAGAATAAAGAATCTCTTGATAGATGACCTGATACTTTTAAGGAAGGGTAATGATAGTGTAAAGATTTTTTTAAAATAGGTTATGATAAGCCATGGTAAAACTCATTGTAACACAACCCTGAACCACAGAAGGCATCCCAGTTGGACATGTGCACCTGAAACTGATTTTTCTCATTGTGGGTTGTTTTCCAAGGTAGGTTTAGATCAGCGGTGTAACTATCATACAGGTCCCAAGCAGGCCAGGATTGCAAGGTCTGCTGTATGATTGTCCCACCTCCCCTGTCGGTTGCTCCTTTGCTGCAGGCAGAGGTGGCAAACTAGGGGTCTGTGGGGGGGCTCTGACACATTCAAGGTATGCCACTGGTTTAGTTATTGGAAAATAGTGTGGATGCCTCTAACAGACCATCTAGGAAAGGGAAAAAACACTGAATTGAAAATTTTTACACAATATAATCAGGGGTGTTATTCATGATATTACTAGACAGATCCAACTTTGTATTAAATCTTGAAAAGACCTCACTGGTTTTGTAGGAGAGTTATTCTTTTGCAGGCCCGGATTTGTGGAAAGGCCACAAAGGCCCGGGCCTAGGGTGGCAGAATTTTAGGGGGGGCGGCACGCCACCCAACCACACCTGCATTGGTTTGGAAGTAAGAGGATCAGGAGATACAATAGTTTTTAAAATTTCCTGTGCACTAATGCCCAGTACTCCAGACCAGATGTTGAAAATTTGCGCATGTGCTCAAAGGAATGGGACAATTAACAGCAGCGGGCCTAGGGGAGCCTGCTATGTAAATCCAGCCCTGCTCTTTGACCATTGATTATAATGGCCCTATCCAAACTTATTTTCACAAGCAGGAGAACAGAAAAAAGAAATCTTCTGACAGTAGAAGACACAGGAAGTGGGTAAAGTAAAGCAATAATGGAAAGCAAAATATAAAGAGAATAAGCAGGATGGCAAGTATCGAAAAAGAATGAGCATGGGGAACAGGTCTAGAAGAGGAAAGGAAAACACAAGGAAATGCATACATTTTACAGAAAGAATAGACAATATGGTAGAAAATGACAAACAGAATGGGAATGTAATATAAGAAAGATAAAGGGCAGAAGAAATATAGCAAAAACGAATGTGGAAATAAATAAAAACACTGTAGGGGAGAAACCAGGAGTGGAAGACATTATAAAAGCCCATATCAAAAGTTAGAAAAAGACAACAAATTTAACAAACAGTATGAAGAAAGATTTATTTTTAAGAAATGGGAAGGAAAAAAGTAAACAAAAAATATAAATGTACAGTATATAAAAGTCAGATGGCAAACATATTTAATAACATATATAATAAGTCTTCAAAAATCTGCATTTTCCACTAACATTTTGTTGAAAGCTTTTTATCATATTGGGATATTTATAAATATTCATTTCTGAAGCAATGAATAAAACAAATGTGTGTGCAGTCAATTAAATGAGACAGCTAAGCTACAACAAACACTGTTATACAATCATTAAATTCCACATGACTAGCTGTGCATGTTGGAAAACTTACCAGGCATCCTAAACAAACTTGCTTGTGCGTTTCAGCAACCATATGGTAGTAGTTGAGTATTACGGTTTGTGGACAGTTTATTTAGCGTCAGTTATTATATAACATTATTAGGCAGTTTTCTGCTAACAGGAGCACTGGACAGGTAAGTGACTATTATCACTGTAGGGTGCTTTCTTTCTCCTTAAAGTTTTCAAACAGTAATTTATTGAAATGAGCAACAGGTTCTAATGCTTTACTTGACATTAGGTCTTTCCAGCTGACACGAGGCCACCCATTTCCATTAGAAGAAAGGAGGCTCCTCCTAAATATTCAGAAGGGGTGTTTTTACAGTGAGAATGAAGAAGATGTGGAATTCTCTCCCTGAATCAGTTGTGCAGGCTGATACATTTGATAGCTTAAAAGAAGGGTTTGGATGACTTTTTTAGCAAGTGAGGGAATACAGGGTTATTGGAGACAGCTTGTAGTACAAGTTGATCCAGGGACTAGTCTGATTGCCATCTTGGAGTCATCTTTTTAAAAATACTACCCCCAGTCCTTCTGGGAGTCCTTAACACAGACAAGTAACCTCTCTTGATCTGTGCCCTGCCCAGAGAGACCTTCTCAACACTTAACTATAATTAAATACTTTTCCATAGGACAGCCTTCCTGTGGAAAGTGAGCTCCAACATGTGAACTGGACCACTTTGTCGATTTACTAACAGGCGCAGGCATAACTTCACTAGTGAAAGAGGCCGACGCTGGCGCTCATTCGCACTCAATGGGACCTAACTGCGCGAAATCACTAAGATGCGGATTTTACTGAACGTTACCTCTTGCATCAGACTTGCCTTCACCACCTCAGACCAGGTGAAGTGCAATAGAGTAGATAGGAGTTCCTAAAAATTTAGTTGAAAATTTCTGGCGTCTTTTCATTTTTTCAGGGTGATAGGCTGCAATAGAACGTAAAAATGTTTTGGGGTAACCGGCTTCCCCCCTACATTTCCTTACACATGGTACATAAACTATACACTGAGCTCATGTGCAGGGCATTATAAGAACTCTATTTTCTTTTATTAAGCTTCCCTGGGCTTGTGTAATGCAATGTATTTGCTGCGACATATACGTCCATTCAACTTTAACTTCCCACCGTATGCAAATTAGCCAACGCTAGTGCAACTTCGCTCTGCTTGCCGAATTAACGCTAGCGCAACTTCACCAGCATTCGTTGGCCTGGAAGCAACTTTTCATCTTAGTGAATTACTGTTGACTGATCGAATTTTAGTCTGGTGAAGTGTTGCGCTGCCTCCGAAGCTGTCGCTGGTGAATTAAGCTGTCGCTGGTGAATTTTCGCTGCTTAGTGAATTTGCCCCTATAGCTTCCAGGGCCAGACCGCAATATCCTTTAAACAGAGAAACCATTCCCTGTTTAGTAACATCTCCCTTGTAGAGTTAATCTCATGTTGGGGAGAAATTAAATGCAAAAATCACCATTTACACATCTCTTTGGTCATTCTACCACATATTATAGTAAAGTCTATGGGAGACTGCCTTTTCGTATTTTGGAGATTTCTGGCTAATGGGTTTCTGGATAACGGGTGCCATACCCTTGTTAGATTCTTGCTGGAGACTTACGCTGGCAGATGCTAAGACACACTGGATCCACAAGGGCTTCTCGTTGAAAGGTCAGGAGAAAATTTAGGATGATCCAACACAAAATACTTGAAATATTGACTACAAGTTTTACATGTTAGTTTGCCTATAAGCTAAAAAGAAATATATACAGTGATCATCTTAAAACACTATTGGGTGAATGTATTATACTGTAGATCACTCACAGAAAAGACGTTCGCAATTCAAATTACGTCGTGACATACAAATATTTGTTCCTATTTGAGTGCAATTTTCTCTTTGCGGATTTTATAACATTTCCCCCTTTTAATCAAAAAGATACATTGAAAAACAATATATTCAAACAGATACAGTGGCTCAAAGTTGCCTCGCTTTGCTGCACCAAAGGAATAACAAAATATGAACTTTTTTTCTTGAAATAATTTCATGAATTCTAAACTCATTTAGCCACTGGATTAGGCGGCTTCGTGTTGTGAATTTAATAACCCATTGCAGAAAACATGCAGAAAATAAAAAGGTAATTAATCATTGTCATTGGTGACATCTATATAATTAGCATTAGATTACAATGTTTTATTCTAACAGCTAATATGAAAACTCTTAACGCTGGATATGCATCGAAAGAAGCCTTCATAACTGTAAATTTCTTGTGATTTTGTTAAATCACTCTAAATTGGCAGAGTCTTTTTGACATATGCACACTTGTCACAAAACAGAAGGCAGGCATGCTGTGTTGGAACACTTCAGAATGTACAGTAATCAGTGGTGGCTGGACTTGCCAGGAAGTCTCGAATGACTTAAATATTTCAGATTGTTTTGAGTTTCCAAGCCCACAATTAATGATTATAGTTGCTGGCGTCTCTAAAGAGAAGTGGCTGTAGTAAAAACATTTAATGTTTGACTTGTCAGCAGAACTGACAAGTTCTATACAATATGCTGGCGGCACAAGAGAATAAAATAAATGTACAATGGCATTTTAATGGCAAATGCCATCTTGTGGTATATATTTGTGAACTTTAGGAATAACCAAAATGCATACCTGCAAACTAATTCAACCTGCAGTTTTCCCATTGCTGTCAAAATATATTTAACATCAGTCTCTGACACATACTAGTTGTAATGAGTGAATGGGAGTTAATAAGACAGACCTTGTCTGACACAAAATCATGGCAATCTCAACAGTTTTCTGATTTTTCCCATAGTCTTGAAATGTCGGATTTAATGTTAAGCAGATACAGAAATAGAAAAAAAAACAAACACATACATTTTTATTCTGCTTATGTAACAAACAGAAATTATTACAAATATTTTTACAAATTGGTAAACTCCAGTGAGGATTATATAAACATGTAGTAGCACACATCAATAAATAGATCATTCTGTATTCCTACAGGATCCTGCCAGAATGATTTATAATTAATACATTTTTCATTAACAGTTTGTACTATTCAATATTTTTCTGTTTAAGAATGGAAAAGAAGCCTTCTTCCCTGAAAAATTAATGCTAAAATCCTATCACCGTTATACTTTTCCAAAATCCTGTAATTTGTTCTCCTGTGTTACACTTTAGTAGTAAAATACCGCCAACATACAAGGAGACTAATGGAAAAAATATTTTTACAGTTTGGGAACATAACACTATTTTGTATGCTAAAAACTCCTGAGTCCTTACCAAGGGGAAGTGCTGCTGTATAATATCCTAGGTTTATCATCCATAAGTAATCTCTTTCACACACATTCTGCATACTGAAAAGTTTTGCAGGCCCTGCCACCCTTTGTTGTTGACCCTGCTCTTGTTCTAAGCGATAGCCAGCAGTGATGGTCCTGGTGTACACACATGCTTGCCATTTCAGGCATATGTAGAATGTCATAGAGAGAAAGAGGAGAAAAGTTATACTAGCCCTGGGGAAGTTAATGCAAAAATACTCAGACAACCATAGCTTTAGCTACTTAATTTGCTTGAAAACTCCATAAAAGTTTATAGGCAAAAAGTCCTTGACAGATGAATATAAACTCAACTGTTGTAATGTGCCTTTTCAGTTCAAAATCATTATTATTGTTATTAATAATGTCAAGTTTTAATAAATAACCCCTTACATGTAATGCAATGTGCATTCTTTTGGGTGCAGTTACATGCTAGACATCACTGCATGTAGGGAACAATTGGATGGGACTGTTCAAAGCAGATCATTTAGTTCTGATCAACGGACACTCTGATCTGGTTTGATAAATGTGACAATTCAGGAAACACAATTTATACACCCTAAAAAGTATTAATAACTGTCAGGATTCCCCACTTTCAACCAATAAATCATCAACTGTGTTTATATTTAGTGATGGGCAATCTGTTTTGCAAATTCAAATATATAAACTTTATAAGTATTTATAAGTATTCCAATGAACTAAAAACCATATACTAGTTAAAGGAAAACTATAGCCCAAAAATGAACACTTAAACAACAGATAGTTTACATCATATTAAGTAGCATATTGAAGAATCTTACCAAACTGGTCTATATATTTAAGTAAATCTTGCCCTTTTACATCTCTTGCCTTGAGCCACCATTTTTTTGATGGTCTCTGTGCTGTCTCAGAGATCACCTGACCAGAAATACTTCAACTCTAACTGTAACAGGAAGAAGTGTTGAAGCAAAAGACAGAATTGTATCTGTTAATTGGCTCATGTGACCTAACATGTATGGTTTGTTTGTGTGCACAGTGAATCATATGATCCCAGGGGGTGACCCTTATTTTTCAAAATGGCAATTTTTTATTTAGGATTACCCAATGTCACATACTACTAGAAAAGTATATTATTATGAAAATGGTTTATTTACATAAAGCTGGGTTTTACATACGAGCTGTTTTATGCAATCTCATTTTATAGAGACCTACATTGTTTGGGGGGTATAGTTTTCCTTTAATCAGTAAACTCAGTTCTAGTTTGTGTACTTTCTAAAGGTCCATTATTATGTTTAAATTATTCCATAAGCAGATTCAATAGCAATAACTTTGCACAACTCTTTCATAAAAAGAGTGATGATAAAATAAGCTTATAGCGAGTAGAAAAAGTGCTCAGTTCCAAAAATGTATTTAACTGCTGACATATCTGCTAAATGTTTGCTGAGAACAGACCACCAAGAAAAGTTTGAATGAGCTGAAATGTTGCTTGCTACACAGATCTTTGCCCATAAGATTTGCTGCCTAATTTTAAAAGTAAGTAATTTGGAGCAATTGCTTTGGAATGGAATCATTCTTAAGCAATTCAGCATTTTCATATGAGCCTTGAAATTAGTACAATGAACAATAAATACAACTGATATCTAGAATTAATAGAAAAGATACTTCTTGTAACTGTTTGTATAGTGCACAGATCTCGTCATTGGAAGGCACATTTATCAAGGGTCGAATTTCAAATTAATTAGAGTTTTTTTAAAACTCCCTTAAATTTAAATTAATTTGAAATTCGACGGGGAAATTTATTAAGAAAATCAAATCAATAAAACTTTGTGGCTAACGCTAACTTTTCGCAAGCGACATTGGCAATTCACTAACAGGCACCAATATGCTAGCAAACAGGGCCGTCACTAGCGTTCATTTGCACTCTATCGCCAGGAGACTTTTTGCTCTGGCAAACAAGGCACAAATGAATGCTGAATGCGAAAAGTTGCCAGCATTCGATGCCCGGGACTAAACTTATTATTTTAGTAAATTAGCGTATTTGTAGCGAATTTGCGCCTGGTAAGAGCTTGTAAAGCAGGGTGGAACAAAAAAGCATTTAGAAAAATGGCCCACGGACATCTGGAATTTGTAACACAACAAAATGTGTAAACAATTCTGCGGGGGAGCAATACTGTAATTAGTTTGGCAATAATACAATTTGGACACATTTGTGTTGCATTTTTGTAAACACTGATTTATTTTACTAAGAATGGAATAGGTCAGGGCTGCAGATAAAATAATGGAAGAAATGCAATGATTTATGAACTAGAGCAAATGTGCTTGTGTTAGTTACTGATATTCTGGAGGTTGCAAAGCTAGTTTTAAAGGGAAATCATACCCCTATACATTGCAGGTCTCTATAAAAATATATTGCATAAAACAGCCCATGTGTAATATATATGCTTCATCTAAATAAACCATTTTCATAAAAAGATACTTCTCTAGTTGTGTGTGCCATCGGATAATCCTAATTAAAAGTAATAAGGGCTATTCCCTAGCTCATAGAATTCACTGTGCTCACACACATACATGCTAGGTTACATCAGCCCATGAATAGACTGAGCTCTGTCTTTTACTCCCACCCTTCTTTCTGTTACAGCTAGAGCTGCATTATTTCCTGTTGAGTGATCTATTCTAAAAGGTGATCCATTAAAAATTGCCTTCTTACACAAATACTTTTGTATTCTGTGAACAAGCACAAACTAAATTGTATAATAATAAAAAAGCTGGGGTACAATTAGCATTTATCTAAATGACTTGATAGTTTGTACAAATAGGATTTAATTGTTGCTTTTGAACTTTGATAGCTGTTCTCTGCTAAGCATAGAAATCCTAATGCAATAAACACAATATAAATATAGCTATAACCATTTAATGTTCTAATAACAATCTAATCCTCTCTGAAATTAAAGTAATTTAAATAACCCGTGCCTTCACTATTATGTAACCTAAGCATATTCTTAGTAATTTACTTGGTAAAATATACTTTCTAAAGTACATAACTTTCTACAGTAATAACAGATTCAATATATATATATATATATATATATATATATATATATATATATATATATATATATATATATATATATATATATATATATATATATATATATATATATTTCCCTCTGGAAATTAACACAGTCCAGTTGTGGTGGTGATATTGCTTGCTCTGTCTTTTGGGTTGATATCACTTCAGCTTCCAGTGCAGCAGTAAAGATAGACTGAAGTCGAGGGGCGTGGCCAGCGACGCATGGAGTAAGACGCTGAAGTGTGAGCGCTCCGAGAGAAACCCCTGACTTTACCCTGTAAACCCTCACCATCTGCCTCTATTGCCGCTTACTGCCTTTGTGAAGTACCTGCTGCCTGTCCGGTACCGTCAGTCATGGGCAGAAACAACCCTGCAAAAACTCCGGCACGATCCAAATCTGCAGAGCCGCACCATGCGCCTCCTCAAAATGGCGCCGCCGGGCCTGATACTGTGTGGGAGACAGCGGAGTTGGAACGAGATGCTGCGCAGCTAAGCAAGGTGAGCCTTAATGCAGCACGTTCCCTCAGTAAATTCGCCAGAACACCTGAGCAAGACCCCCCACCATCAGATTGCCATTCCATGGCTGCCACTACAGTATCCTTGGGGGAAGCGGTGTGCACCCAGGTGGAGCCCCCCACAGAGCCCACTCTGGGGGAAATTATGCAACAACTTGGCTCTAATCACGTCTCTGTACTGAATAAGCTTGATGAGCTGAAAACAGACTTTAATATAGTGAAACTGGATGTGCAAAAACTTAGAGAGCGCACTCAAGAGACTGAGAGGCGCATATCAGACCTAGAAGATAGGACTGGGCCATACAGTGCTACTCTGGAGGCTCATGCTCGGCAAATCTCTATCCTACAAGCCAAAACGGATGATTTAGAAAACAGGCTATGGCGGAATAATATCCGCATTGTGGGTATTCCTGAGCGTGCGGAAGGCAAGCAAGTGGAACTTTTTGTTGAATCCTGGCTCGCTCATACCTTTGGCAAAAAACCCTTTTCACAATGCTTCATAATTGAACGGGCTCACAGAGTCCCAACGAAAGAGCCTCCCCCGGGGCACCCACCAAGACCAATCATTGCCCGCATCCTCAACTACAAGGTTCGCGATGCGATATTGAGGGAAGCCAGGATCCTTGATTCCATACAATACGAGAACCATAGAATTTCAATATATCCTGATTTTTCTATGGAGGTCCGTAATCAGAGGCTGAAATTCAATCAGGTGAAAGATAGACTACGGAAGCTACAAGTACCATACTCCATGTCCTTCCCTGCCCGTCTACGAGTGGTAAAAGATGACAGAGCCTTTTTCTTCACTGCTCCTGAAGAAGCGCGGCGCTGGATTGAAGCAAGTTTCTCTCCACCCTTACCTGCCCGACAACCGAGAGATCAACGACCACCAAGTCCTGTGCATCTTGAAGCCTAATATTTGGCTCTCCAGTTTTGATATGCTACCACCATTATGAGGGAATTCTCCTGCCTCATGTCTCGGAGTGACATCGGCGTCAGAAGCAACGAAGACCTACATCGTCCAAAGCCCTGGAACCGGAGAACTACGTTTTACACCCTTTGGTTCCTCCCCCTGCAGTTATGCTTTATAGTTTTGGGAACGAAACCCGCTCAAGTTGGGGTGGAACGGGTGGGGAGGGGATGTTTTTTGTTTTGCCACTGCTGAACCTTTTTCTGGATGTCGTTGTTCTGGTCCTACTCGGATTTACCTATCTACTCTCGGGCAGTCTCATTCTCTGCTATTGGATTTACATTCTACTCGGCCTCTACTTCCCCGTGAGTATGCCCTCTCCTTCTCTGAGACTTTCTCACTCTTTTAGACCATGGCGGAGGTAAGACTGTTATCTTGGAACGTCCGGGGACTGGGCAGCCCTATAAAGAGGGGTCTCGTATTTAAGGTGATTAGGAGGGTTAAGCCAAATTTGATTCTTCTTCAGGAAACCCACCTTGAAGGCAAAAAGGTCTGTACTCTGCGAAAATCCTGGTTGGGGGCCTACTATCACTCCACCTACTCCTCCTATGCCAGGGGGGTTTCGATTCTGGTAACTAGGTCCTGTGCATTTACGATGTCTCAAATTGTGACGGATCGCGAGGGTCGATTTATATTGTTAAACTGTTACTTGAATGGGAAAATGTATAATATAATCAATGTATATATTCCTCCCCCTTTCAATGAGTCGCTGCTGTCAACCCTAATGGAAAAACTTTTACTGTTGCCATTGGCACCCACCATTTTGATGGGGGACTTCAAATCTGTTATGTCTGAGCCTCTAGACAGACTGAAACCTGGAGTTAAGCCCTCTCCCTCTCTGCCTCGATGGGCGTCAACCTTTCACTACATTGACTTGTGGAGAGAGAAACACCCAGGGGAAAAGAGATTTACATGCTTTTCTGCCTCGCACAACACTATGTCACGTATTGATTTGGCCTTTGGGTCCCCTGAGATTCTGGTACAGACAACCCAGGTTGACATACTTCCGGGGGGAATCTCAGACCACTCCCCTGTATTACTTCAGATTGAAACATCCCCGCTTCCTAGTGATAGACTATGGAAACTCAATAGGTACTGGCTCCAGCAGGAGGGCGTAACCGAGGCAGTAGACAGGGAGATCGAATCCTTTCTTGAGCTCAACAGTAATTCTGTTAATCCCCAAATTCTGTGGGACTCGCTGAAGGCCTACATTCGAGGGCAGTATATCCTGCAAATCAAATCCCATAACAGAAAAATTCAGCGTGAAATTGATATGCTAGAGGCTCAGGCACTAACTGCAGAAAAGGTTTTTACTCAGGACCCCAACCCGCAAACGAAACATGACTGGGTTACTGCCCAAACAGCTTTGCATACTAAACAGCTGATGCAGGTCAGAAAATCACAACTTTATTTAAAGTCCAACGTATTTGCTACAGGTGACAAAAATGGTAAATTATTGGCCTTACTGTCCAGGGAATTAACCCCCTTGACGAGCATCCCTGCTATTTGTGACAGCAACGACTCTTTAGTAACTGATCCGATTGCGATTAACAGGGTGTTTAAAGAATATTACTCTGACTTGTACTCCTCCCGCATAACGCATACCGCCCCACAGATCCACTCTTATCTATGTAACATTCCCTTACCCAGTCTGTCACAGGGCGATTCAGACATACTTGAGGCACCAATCACTGACCTAGAGCTGAGTGCAGCAATTGCCTCCCTAGCATCGGGAAAATCTCCCGGCCTAGACGGCCTCCCCCCCGAGGTATATCATAAACATGAAAAGAAGATGGTACCGATGCTGACCCCACTATTCAATGGTGTATTGCGGGGGGGTGTCCTGCCTGACACCATGAGTGAGGCTCTAATCACCCTTATCTTGAAACCGGGAAAAGACCCGCATAAGTGTGCTTCCTATAGGCCCATATCTTTGATCAATGCAGACGCAAAACTCCTAGCTAAAATTCTTGCCATTAGATTGAACCAGGTTATCACCAAAATAATATCACCTGATCAAACAGGATTCATTACTGGTAGAACGACAGACATTAATGTCCGTAGGCTATTTACTAACATTGTTGCACCTCACGCTAACGCCGGTCACAGGGTCATTGTTGCGTTGGACAACGAGAAGGCCTTTGACTCCGTCGAATGGCAATATCTCTGGGCCACGATGGAACTCATGGGACTTGGGCCGAACTTTAGAAACTGGGTGAGAGCCATTTACAGAAACCCTAAAGCTAGGATTAAGACCAACCAAAATGTCTCCTCTCCATTCTCGCTTCTACGGGGTACCAGGCAGGGCTGCCCCCTCTCACCCTTGCTGTTTGCTATCGCAATGTAACCCCTAGCATCCCTCATGAAGCACTCAGTGGAGGTTAGGGGTTTACGGGTGGGGCCCCATACTGAGAAGGTGGCAATGTATGCAGACGATACTATTCTGTTTTTGGAAAACCCTTATGATACACTAGATACAGCGCTTGCATTGCTAGACACCCATACTACCTACTCTGGTTTGCGGATCAACTGGAACAAATCCATTATATTCCCCATTGATGACTTCATGCTTGACAAAATTAGGTACAGGGCCCCCCTCCAATGGTCCTCTTCTTTTAAATACCTGGGCGTTTGGATCCACAAGGACCTGGGAAAATATGTAGAACTTAATTTACAGCCACTGTTGTCAACATTTGAAAATAAAATTAAAGCATGGTGTAGCCTTCCCTTGACACTCCTAGGTCGGATTAACCTGTTCAAATGATACGTATATATTTCGTCAGGCCCCGGTGGCCGTACCCACAAGCTTTTTTCAGAAACTCAGGTCGTTGCTGATCACTTTCTATTGGGCTGCCTCCTCCCCTAGAACAGCCCTGACAACGATACAACATCCAGCTGACATGGGGGGGCTGGCTGCCCCCAACTTATTCCTCTATTACCTTGCTTCTAAGTTAGTCAATGTCTGGTGGTGGCGTGCCCCAAACTCACACAATGCTGCTACTATATTGGAAGCTCAACTGGTGGGCTCTTATGAGGCCCTAAAAAATTTACTGTATCGCGGTAAAGGAGGAATTAGCGCCACCACCCCACTTATGCTTAGTACGATACAAGTGTGGAAGATAGCCCTACAGTACTTCCCCAAGAAGGTGAATGAATACTCTGACTGCCTACCCCTATGGTTTAATCCTCATCTCCCCCAGCTGAGAACTATTCCAGATGTCAAACTCTGGGCTAACTGTCATATTAAGTACTTGGGCCAAATCACTGAATTGGGTGAGCTGCTTCCCTTTGACGATCTGAAAGTGAAGTTTCAGTTACCAAATACCATGTTTTTTCGATATCTTCAACTTAGACACGCCTATAGAGCGCAATTTGGGACCATGAAAATTGATACAACACCCAGACGGCTGGAGGTTTTGGCTTTTGATTTGTCCCTTAGTAAACCAGTTTCACGGTTTTACTCCCTACTAAACACACCTCAGAAACCAGTTTTACCGAAATTATTCTCTAAATGGTCTCTTGATGCTCCTCACCTTACCCCTGATATGTGGGAAGATGTTCTAGACAGTCACATGGCTGTGCTGATAAGTGCAAAAGACAAAATGATTCAATTTAGGTATCTGCATAGAACCTACTTAACACCCCATAGACTGCATCTGATGAACCCCTCCATCCCGGATGTGTGCCCCAGGTGCAGCTCTTCCCCAGCAGACTTTATCCATATGGTGTGGAGTTGCCCCTGTGTCGCCATGTTCTGGAGGAGGGTGACAGAGGAAGTTAGCGGGCTCTTGGCTCTTATCATTCCTATGGACCCACTGGTCTTACTCCTAAATCAAGTTGAAGAAACGGCCCCCACAGTAGCTGAGAGGGCTTTGTTAAATTTCCTGTTTATTCAAGCAAAACGCTTGATTGCTCTCAAATGGAAGTCCGAGCACCCACCTACAAAAAAGCAGTGGATAGAACTGGTGAATGACTCACTGCCCTTATATCAAATCACCTATATGCGTAGAGGTTGCCCCAAGAAGTTTGGAAAGATCTGGTCCCCGTGGCTATCCGACCATATGCCATCATTGCTGCCCTGCACAGAGGAAGTGTTGGGTCTAGGAAACCCCCCGCCAACCCCTTGAGAACACCCCCTATTTTCTCCTTTCCCCCCTGGTACAGAAATGACAAAATCCAGAACAAGTTGGGTAAATGTTTTGTGTTTAATGTTCCACTGATTTAATTGCAGGAGTGTTATTTATTCTTTTATTGCAATGCAGCCTCTGTACCTTGAATCTCGGCCAGGATGTCTGGCTCGTGGATGTGACCACTCTTCACAACTCCTCCTACTGTCGGGCGAGTTGCTCCTGTATGTCCTTGATACCGCATTGTATTTTGACCTTGATTTATTATTTCTCTCCTGCCCTTGTCTTTTTTGCTTTATTGTATGTGCTGTATGTCTGTTTACAAAACTTTTCAATAAAAACAACTTTTCAAAAAAAAAAAAGATAGACTGAAGTATATCAGACAACAAGTCTCATGCTAAGGTGACTTTAAGTAAGAAAATGGCTTGCCTCATGTTAAATTGAAAATTACATATAAAAAATTGTTTGCTTTTGTGAAAAATAGATTTTGGAACATGATACTGCTTGAGGAACACTCTGCTAACTGATGAAGTCTACATGTGACTGGTTTGGGAGAAATAAAGTTCCTGACTGTTACTTCTGCAAAGAGCTAAAATCCCCCAATAATCATGCAAAAGAGTGATATATCAGTGTTGAATAACTTGATAAATAAATGCATTACTAATTTTAAAATTACTGTATTTTACTGTATGTGTTTATTAGGCAAACCCATTGCAATGAGAATAATGCCATACAGAATGGATCTGAGCATAATGTAACACTCTGCTATTCATTGTAAATACCCACCACTGTTAATTCTCATACACTGAGTTATCCAGGTGCACAAGTACACATTGAACTAGACAACCTGGAGAGAAAAAACATCCACTGTACTGTGTTCTCCATATGTGACAAATATTTGTACACCTATGAACTCAATACATATAGGGGGTGTTACATGGGGTGTTACTCTGCTCTTTAGTGTTTGCCACCACATCTACCTTCTTGTATACAGATCAACAGCTGGCGTGTATGTGCACAAGGTTCCAGTTGAACTGCATGCTGGTTTTGTGAAGGGTTTAGTGGTTAATTCTCCCTACTTTCTATCTAAAACAAATAGCTCAGTCATGCTTAATCACTGAGATTCCAGCTATGTTTAAGACTGACTATTTTGTTACAGGAGTCACAAAGTCTGTCTGAGATTTTCCATTAGTGCAGGATTTAATGTTTTAACCAGATTAATTCGCAGAGTGATTGAGAAAATAAGCGTAACGCTGCAGAGGAAATAAATTTACAGCAGATTATTAACTGATATAGATTTAATAACACAAGTTTCCAGCATTAGCACTAACTGGAAATGGTTATTATCCCTTAAACAAATTGGGAGGTGGGGAGACTTTTGGTCGCAGACATCAATTGTGGTCTTTTATTTTGTATTAGCACAGTAATTTGTTGATTCTAACAAGGCCTCAAACCTTGCTCCTATAACAACATTTTGTTCATCAATTACATCCAGTCACATAACACCTGGTATTGGAAACAGAATGTGTGTACCATGGCCCTTAGATGCAATTATCTTTACCAACTGAAAAATAGCACCAATTATGTGTGCTTAAAACTAAAGTATTGGTGCTATAGTTTATACAGGAACAGTTGCCAGCTCCATGTTGTAGGTCCTAAACATTCCAGCTAGGTCAGGTGATCCCAGTGGTGGGCAGTAAAAGGGCAACCATTTTGGAGTTGTAACCTTGAAAGCAAGCAAGTTGCAGGACAAACTGTGTAAAATGTATAATGAAGTAGTATAATTCTTAATGAATAAGATGAAATGGGTATAGGACTGGCCAGACATGGGATGATGTAGTTGGCCAGCTTAAATATATTGCAATATATGGACAAACATACACCCCTCCCTCCCTGCACTGTGCTTTAGTGTTAAAATAAAACCCTTAAACATTCTGACCCTTAGATGCAGAGAAGCACAGTGGAGCTTCCAAATCTTCGTATAACCTTCGGGTCTCAACGCCTTTTTGCGCATGCGCAGTTAGGGTTGTCACCTGGCCGGTATTTTACTGGCCTAGCCGGTAAAACACCTGCCAAGGCTGGGGCCAGTATTACAAATTTACCGGCAATGTAGCTGCCGGTAAATTTGTAATACCCTTCAAAAAGACCCCTCAACCTGCCCCCAATCCCCTGTAACTTAGCTTTTGTCCCCCGTCTTTGGTTCTCTGTGTTGTGACCCAACCCCTTTGTGCGTCATGGCCATTCCCCTTTTGACGTCACACACACTCCTTTTGTTCCCGCCCCTCACCAGCCGGTAACAAATATAGGAAAAGGTGGCAACCCTATGAGCAGTTGAAGCTGATTCCTGACTTGGACATGTGCCGGCAAGCTCCGTGATGGCGAAGAGACCCAAAGACTACACGAAGATCCGGAAGATGGTGGCCGGGAGCTCCGATGTGCTTCTTGCATTTTAGGGTCAGAATTTTTTAACGGGTTTTTTTTAACACTGAAGCACATCGCGGGGAGGGAGAGGGGAGGGAGTCAATGCCTGCAAGATTGAGGGGGAGGGCTTTTGGTAGGGGTAGTTTAGTTCTCCTTTAAAGGAATAATGTGCTTAATATATTGATAGTGGGTAGCAGGCCCGGACTGACCATCTGTGGATTCGGGCAATTGCCCGACGGGCCGCTTTAAATTTCATTCACGTGGGCCGCCCGCTCTCTCACTCCTAATCCTAATAAGAAACTGTGCTGCAGCGTCTCCGGCTGTTTCCGGAGCCATGCGACACGCCCCTTCTGCTTGCCTTTCAGCAGCAACATCAATATTCCCAGCTGCCGAGGAAATGAACAGGGAGCCATAGTAACGGCTGGAAAGCGGTGTTGGTAGCGACATCTAGAGGATGTGCAGGAGCATGGGTGGGCCGTGCCGGCTCAGACCCTCTGCACAGAACAGACGCTCCTCACCTCCCCTCCCCTGCACGATCGCATGAAGAAGATTGTGCGAAGTAAGTACAGTATGTGCGAGCAGCAGGGGTGGGGGAGGATTACAGAGGGGGCCCTGCGACTGAGGAGAGGTGGGGGAGGATTACAGAGGGGGCCCTGCAATGGAGGGGGGGGGATTACAGAGGGGGCCCTTGGGGGCCTAATGTGGCAGCCCTGGTGGGCCCTAAACCCCCCCAGTGCAGCCAGTGTTGGAGCTGGCTGCACTGAAGCCTGTCAGACTGTTTTTACTGACCATGCAAAGTATTTAGCTGATGAGGAGATCATCTAACCTCCTCCATTTACTTTTCAGTCTGTTTCATGTCAATGTAAATAATAGGGAAAATGCATAAAAATATATGAAGGCCAGTACACTCATGTATTATAAGGAATAATGTACCCCCTACTTTAATAAATGATAAGGATATTAGGAGTCAGTGAGGGGTTGTTCTGTGACCATATAAAGGCACAAGGCTGCAGGCTGAGTTATACAGGGAACTCTGAGTATCACTCATGTATTATAAGGGATAATGTACCCCCTACTGTAAATGATAAGGATATTAGAAGTCACTGAGGGGTTGTTCTGTGACCATATAAAGGCACAAGGCTGCAGGCTGAATTATACAGGGAACTCTGAGTATCACTCATGTATTATAAGGGTTAATGTACCCCCTACTGTAAATGATAAGGATATTCGAAGTCACTGAGGGGTTCCGTGGCCATATAAAGGCACAAGGCTGCAGAATCTTTAACTTATTTTACATTACATAACCTTGTTAAATATCCATCATAACATTATTTTTGAATGGTATTTATAATTTGGCATAAAAGTACTACTATGCCAAATTAGTATTACTTTTCTTGCCCCATGTTCCTCTATGAGGGGGCTGCTATATTTGTGCAGCAGGAGTCTGTTAGCATTAGAGACTCTAACTGACAGGCTGGGAGATGGGACAGTCAGATTGGCAAAACAGTCAGGTTTAGGAACTTCAAGTAATAATTAATTACAAAAGAAGAACTATCAGCAAAAAACGATCAACTTGACCTATATGTAATTTTTATTGTAGATTAATATTTTGAAATGAAAATTTTTAATGTCAGTATCACTTTAAATGAGAAAGGCAGCTCTTTATGCACATACTTTTTTGCAGTTTTACCCTAATATATAAGTGGATGAGTACAAGACCATTGAGTGTTTACAAGTGGGCTGCTTTGATTTTTTTTGCCCGGGCTGCTTTTTGCTCCCAGTCCGGCCCTGGTGGGTAGTGCAGATGACCTCTTATCTTTGGATGCATTTTGTGGTCATACTGTAGCTTCATTACATCCCTGCTTAATGGTTCAAGATTTAGTGGTGAGCACAACTTTCCCCCAGCTTTTTTTTTGGTATTGGTCATTTGGTACTGAAAATAACCCAATGGAAATGTGGTGTATAGTGTTTCACTTACCGCATTGACTTATTCGGTTCAAAAATAGTATTAAAAATGAAAGTAACAATTCCTGAAGTTGCATCATGTTCTTTCCCTATAAGTTCAATAGCCACAGATGGGTCCAGCTGGGATTTCACTTTGCCTGACATATATAATTTCATAGAAAAACTATTCTGTTGTACTTAAACCTTTAAGATGACAAAAAAAAAAATTCTGTTACACAAACTGAGAATGAGTGTTTGGTTTAATCCATGCTGTAGCTGCTAGAAGCATTGTAAGACTGCATTGTTAGTGTGCACCAAACCAGAAGTTCAATTAAAGCTTCATAAGGCATGCTCATTTTATTTGATTATTGTTATTATTATTATTGCATTTTAAAGAGCCAAAATGCTCTGTAACACTGTACATAGGTTACATAATTGTAGGGACCCATAGAGTTAACAATGCCTCTATGGCTTTCAGTCCCTAACTTCATTTTCCTTAGTTACTGGGGAAAAGCTCATGTATCTAATTTCTTGTTTAAGTATTTGCATATCCAATGCTATGGGCCAGGAGGCGCTGTGACCACATCCTGTCACACTCTGGTATAGTGAGTGAGAAGGGGTGGATCTTCCTCTTTGGCTGTTGGATGCTGATCAGGCTGGGTGTGCCCAGGGGAGCCTGGGTACAGCAAGACCCAGAAAAGCCATGTGCCTAGAGGGACGGGTCCTCTAGTGTTTAAGTCGGGGAGCAGGAACCCCGTGAATGAGGTTAGCTAAACAGGGTTAGTTCTATCAAGGTAGAGAGGACAGATAGTAGATGCAGTTGGAGCTCCATCGAGGATTGTAGCAGGGAGTAGCTTCCCAAGGCTTTTGAGTTGCCTAGAATGAAGGGGCCACAGTGGATAGGGTGTCAGGATTAGAAAGGTGTTCTCCCTGACCCCGCCACAGGGTGGACCACTCTGAGGTATATTGCAGAAGAAAATGGATGTACTACCTGACTACTTTGCCTGATGGGAGTCACTGTCTCTGCTGTGTGCTGTAACCTGTTTTAACTTGCTGGCATTGTGTATGCCTTGTACCTCTGTAAGTAAACCCTGGGCTAATTTGTACAAATAAACAGTTGTACTTTTGGTTTATCACAATTATTGGTGTATTTGGTGTAGCAAAGTAGTGTGAGAGTTGTAGTTAAACTAGTCCTCCTGGGAAATCTTCCATGTAGCAGAGGCCCTAGCCTGAAGTGTTTTGAGTTGCATGTAACCCATGCTCTAACAACTAGCTGGACATTAACCCCTTTTTGGTCTGTCTAGTCAGATTAGCGCTACATAATAATAGTAATACCATACAAATTGATACAGTAGGTAATGAGATCCCTTAAAATCTATAGCAGGGGGGAGACACAATATATATATATATACTGTATATATATATATATATATATATATATATATATATATATATATATATATATATATATATATATATATATACATATTTAGATGTGGGGGAAGTATATGTTGGGAAAATATTGTTAGTGTTATGACAGTGAAGAGATAACGATCAGCAGAATGTTATGTGTGGGAGTTGCTGTGCCATGGAAAGTGATAACTTGTGTATAGGATATGTTAGAAGTAATTTGATATGTGTGTACACTTAATTTATGCAAATTTAAATGACAAATAGGCATATAAACATTTGTTTTCTAGTCACCTAATTTTTGTTATATTGAAAAGAAGTATAGATTTTTTTTGACAATGAAAAAGACTACATTACCTAGATCTGCTAATTTTTGTAACACATATAAACTGAGATTCCCAGCTATCCTTGCATATTACCCTAAAGTTACATGTTTATGTTTGATAAGTAGAGTGTGTTAGTTGCCAGTAAACTAAGAACTACGATGAATAACTGATAGCATTCAACTAGATAGTATGATGATCACAACAGGCCTCTTATCTTTTATGTTATTCCACTCGAGCCATCCTGTATAAACTTGTGCCCAACTGCAAATGCTGCAAAAATGGGTGCAAGTGGAACCCAACATAGAGGTGGTACATAGGAGGATAACAGATATCCCCTTGGATGCCCCATAACTGCAGTACAAGCAAAAGGTGATACAGGGTTCTCTTGTGCAGAAGTGGGTGCAGGTTGCATTTAATAGAAGAGTTGGCACACAGAGAAAAATAGATATCCATGTAGATGCCCCTTAACTAAAATAGATGCAAAAGGTAGACATTGAGCAGGGTTTCCTTGGTCAAATAGCACACTATGCCTGCTATCAAAGATGCCAATGCAGGAGCCGTACTATGCACAAGCAAGTTAGTGCACATCAGAGCACATAGTGTGTGTGTGTGTCCACAAACTGAATTAGGCCTTTTTTACTTCAGACACTAAGGGGGTTATTTACTAAACTCCGAATGCAAAAAATCTCGAAAAATTTGTGAATTTATTAAACCCAGAGGATGAAAATGTCTGAATTAGAAAATCCAGCATCTCAGACCTGTCGAGGTTGCATATAAGTCAATGGGAGTGACAATACCCCGAAGTTTCTGAGTTTTCAGGCAAAAAAGCATAAGAAATAAGTTTTCTGGTTGAAAAATCTGGAAAACCTGATTTTTTTTCACGCAAAGCAAATTCTCGGCAAAATGTAAAAATAAATAAGCGTAAAAACCCAAGCGGATTTGATCGGATTTTGTAGCACAAAATGCTGAGATAAAATCGGACTTTGATAAATAACCCCCTAAGGGGGGTTATTTATCAAAGGTCAAATTTTGGAGTTATGTGAATTTTTTTTAACTCTAATAAACTCGAATGTACTCAATTGGAATGGGAGGTTACTTATGAAAAAACTCAAACGTCTAAAATTCGATTGAATAAGAATGACCCGAAAATTCAAAGTCAGGAAGGATATTAACATGTTCAAACAGTTCAATGGACTCTGCATTTGAATTAGATTCAAATTAGAATTCGAGTTGGTGGTTTTAACTCGAAATTGCGAGTTTTGACCAATAAACCAATTAGAAAATTAGAATTTACCATTCGACCCTTAGTAAATCTGCCCCTAATTATAAACAATACAAAATATATAATAAATCATATAATAATTATAAAATAAATTATATAATAATTCTGTAGAATAAAACATAATAAAATGACATAAATAAAAGCTGTATAATAGTTGTTCTTTATATATATAGTTTTAATTTGTTCTAAAAAAAATACAAGTATATTTTTCATTTTAGTTTTGGTTATAAGCACTCTTTATATGCAAATACCGTAATTGTGCTGTAATATCTTATACATTATATTACACATTAGAATAAAGTATTACAGTTAGTTAATTGTTCTTTCCAGTGGAACCTTGGGGCCTGTCTGAAATGTTGGTATCAAAAGTGTTATACAAATTAGCCTCAAGCTATACAACAAAAAGTTATACGGTTTCTTAACTCTCTTCAGTCTGGTAAAATGCATAAGAAACACAGCGGTGTAGGTGACAGCGTGTATTTTCTTCTTTTTGTCAATACATTTATTTATCTCAGTTACACAAGAATGGCTGGATTGAATATATCAGATAACAGCCAATTCAGGTCAGCCACTAAGCTTACATTTTTGGACGTGTTCAGTCTTACTGATTTTGTCTGTTAAGGGATAATAAGGGATTATAAGGCATACTTATTATGCTTTGTAAAAACAAAATGTTCTTAAAACAGTGTAATAAGCTGTTTAAAATGAATGGCGAGTTTATCAAGGTGTGTGTAATTTTACACTATGCGAAAGCCAGATTTAACACTGTTATGTTATATTTCTTCCAGCAGAATTCACTCATAAAAAAATGTATGCAGTTTTTTATGCCTTTTTTACATGGCGAAGCCTGGCGATGTATTACCCCCAAGTGATCGGATTTTGCAATTTGGCAGTTCTGAATGATTTTGAGCAATCTCTCTTTGGGGCAAATTTACTAAAGGGCGAAGTGGCCGTCGCTAGTGAAAATTTGCCAGAAATACAATCCGCAGGGAAATCGGCAATTTGCTGACAGGCATAGAGGACAATTCACTAAGGAAAGAGATCAGTGCAAACAAAATTTCATTCCCTTTCTCAAGGAAAATTTTTCTCAGATGAACGGTTGTTACTCCATTTCTATTATGTTACCCCTTTTCGGCAGAGTCTGCTTCTCCAGGTTATAACTGGCTAATTAATAAGATGATGCTACATCCTCCTTAATCTTATGTCAGTGACATCATATCCTCTATGCATGAAAAGTCATAAAAAAAACACTGGTGTTTTTTTCAAATTTTAAAGTGGGATTATGTTTAAAAGTTGTAACTGTTATATATATTTATTTTTAATATTTTTTTTAATCATTTGAGAGGCATGCCCCATTTGTTTTAGAATAGGCTCATGTCTAGGACAACTGAGGATACCTTTTGCCTTTATTTTGCTTCCTTGGACATTTTTTTTTTTTTTTTTTTTTTTAAAACTTTTTTTATTGTATTTTCAAAAAACAAAACAAACAAATAGCATTATTTAGCAAAGAAACTGTGCATAATATGGTATGTTCGTTATGACAGATTGGGTATACAAATATCATTGTTCCATGAGTGTACCAGTCAAATTCAATCACTGTCAACAAGGTTTCTTGATATCTGTATAACACAATAAAATTTGAGAATAGACAGTTGGAGTAGGAAACAGAATAGAAAGAAAGATGGGAAAAGGAAAGAGTAAGAAACTTTGGAGAGAGGGAAAGGAGGGGGTAGAGGGAGCTTCTTTATCATGTCATTTGCGACAGCTAGGAGGTAGTTGTCTTCAATACAGATACATGAGTTGGGAAGAGAGAGGAGGAGGAGGGGGCGAGTATCTTTTTCTTTTTTCATTTCGCCTTCTTGCTTTGGAGGTGCTAGTTAAGTTCACCTCTGAGGGAGCTTTCTGCCCACCATTTGGTACATCTGAAGGGGGCCAGAAATTTTTGCTGTTTTTGTCCTTCCAATGTGTCTAGGTATATGCTCCAAATATCAAAGAAAAGTGAGCCTTTGAGTTCCTTATCTTGTAATGCCAAGACCCATTGGAGTTGCATTGTATATAGTAATTTGCGGTTCCAAAGTTGTGTTGGAGGTGGTTGCGTGTTAGTCCAATATTCCAAGATGGTCTTAACTGTTGTTAGTACCATTATATCTGCGAGTCTGAGGTTACCTTTGAAGGTGTTGTCAGTGGGTGTGGGATATAAACCCAACAGAATTCGTGGGTCTGCTCGGGTTACTATGATTCCACACCAACTTGCAATATGTGATAGAACTGTATTCCATAAAGCATTTAATTTAGTACATGACCACAATGCATGCTCCAAAGTGGCGTCCGTATGATTGCACTTTGCGCATTTGGGCGTCTGTGTTAGGCCCATTGTGTGTGCTATTTTGGGGGACACATATGCTCTATGGAGAAGTCTAAGGGCCACGTCTTGGAAATAGACTGCTGATAAGGCTTTGGTGCGTTTCATATATGCCGTAGTAATTTGGGTTATTGTCGTGTTTGGTATTATATTTGGCCATCTTGATATTCCTTCTGTACGTAAGTTGTAGTCTATAAGTGGTCGAATGATAGCATATACTCCTGATGTTGTAAGAAGCCGTCCCTTATGCGCCTTTATTAAGACATCCAATGGATTATTTGTTAATTGTGCTTTTATACCCCGAGTCACTAGTTCCGCATAGCTATTTACTTGCAGGTAGGCAAAGATATGATTGTTAGGGAGGTCATATTTGGATTGTAGGTCTGGGAATTTATAAATTGAACCTGTGCTTGGGTTAAGTAGTGAGCCAATCATGGTTAAGCCTTTGGAATGCCATAGTTTAAAACGGGGGTCTGCTTTAGCATCTTGGAAGTGTTTGTTGCTTAATAATGGCAGGAAAAGTGAGAGTTTGTATGTCCCGAATAATTTGGTTCTGATTTTTTGCCATGCTTCAATTGTGGTGTGTATCAGCGGATTGGTTTGGCAGTGGTCTGGAATTTCCGAGGGTAAGGCATGTAGCAGATATGCTAAAGAGATATTTGGTGTGAAATTTTGATCTCTTTGAGTATCAGTGTACATACTCTCTCGGTTGATCCAGTCTTTGGCTATTCGCATAAGACTAGCCAAGTTGTAATATTTTAATAATGGTAGGTTAAGGCCACCATTGCTTTTAGGTTGTGCTAGTTTCATTAACGATATCCTAGGTCTTTTACGTTTCCATATGAAAGCTTGTAGTTTTTTGTCGAGTTTAGTTATGTCAGAGGGTTTTATTATAAGTGGTAACACTTGTACCTTGTAATATAGCCTAGGAAAGGCAATCATTTTGTATAGATTAATTCTGCCAATGTAATTTATGGGTAGATTTTCCCAGCTCTTCAGGTCTTGTATTACTTTTTCCATGGTTTCCGTTATGTTTAGGTCGTACAGCTGCATTATATCCGCTGGTATCTTTACTCCCAGATATTTTAAATAGGAAGCGGTCTGTTGGAACATATTAGCTGCCAGTTTTGTATTATTATCAGGAGGGGCTCCCAGCCAGAGTAATTCCGATTTATCTAAATTGGCTCGGAAGCCTGAAATGTCCCCAAAATCTTTTAATGTATCTATTATGTGTGGGATCGCTTTGGCCGGATTAGCGACAAATAGCATTATGTCATCCGCGTACGCTGATAGTTTAATTTCTGTAGTGCCTATAGTGACACCATTGAAGGTTTGCAATTGATTTAAATTTCGTAGCAATGAGTCCAGTGCCAGATTAAAAAGCAACGGGGACAAAGGGCAGCCTTGTTTTGTACCTTTACATATTAGGAATGGTTCAGAGTTTATCCCTTGCGTTGAAATAATCGCTTGTGGGGCCTTATATATTGTTTGAATGAAGTTGATGAAGCCGAGGCCGAATTTTTGATTTGATAGAGTCCTGAGCAAATGTGGCCAGGTGACTCGATCAAAAGCCTTCTCCGCATCTAGGCTAATTGCCGCAGCTGTGTGGCTCGGGAAGTCTCTATATTTTATCACTGTTGCTATAAGGTTTCTGATGTTTTGAACAGAGTATCTGCCCTGAACAAAGCCGGTTTGCCCAGGGGAGATGATTTTAGGTAAGATCAATTTGAGCCTCTCTGCAAATACTTTGCTCAGGATTTTGTAGTCCGTGTTTAGCAACGAGATGGGCCGATAGGAAGCAACATTAGTGGGGTCCCTGCCTGGCTTTGGTAATAATATTATTCGGGCCATTGTAAAGTCCTTGGGCATATCTGAAGTGTGGAGCATAGTTTTAAGTGCTTGTGTTAGATGCGGGGTTATCTCAGATCGGAGGATTTTATAGAACTCGGAGGGAAGGCCATCAGGGCCCGGTGCTTTACCGTTCGCCAATTTTCTGAGAACCTGATCTATCTCCTCTGGTGTGATCTCTGCGTCTAAGTTTTGTCGGTCAGTTTCGCTAAGTTTAGGAAGGTCAGCCCTCTGTATGAATGTTAGTCCCTGATCCGGGTGGTCTTCCTCCGCCGAATATAGTTTTTTATAGTATTTCGCGAAAGTTGTGTTTATTAATGTCTGATTTGTAGTTAGGCCATTAGGACCTTGTATCACCATCCCTCCCATATTCGCATTTCGTTTAGCTTTGCTAAGGGTTGCCAATAGCCTGCCCTGTTTGTTACCTTCCATATAGTATCTCGCTGATGTTATATTAATTCTATGTTGTATTGCCTCCTGCAGCGCTAAATCATAGCTTTCTTTTGTTGTTTGTAATTTAATTTTATTGGGGGTATTTGGTGTTTTTTGATATCTTCTATATGCTTTGGTTGCTTCTCGCTGTAGTGTTGCTAGATGTTGTGTGATTTCCCGTTTACGTTTAGCCATGTATGAGATAATATGACCACGTAAAGTTGCCTTGGCCGCCTGCCAGAATAATATCGGAGTTTCAGTGTGTGCTTTATTATCCTCTTTATATTGTGTCCAGGATTCTAGGAGGCTGTCTTTAAATTTCTGAGAGTTGGCTAGGAAATGCGGCATTCGCCAGCCGTAGGGTGTATGCAGTGCATTAGTTACAGTAAGGGCTAAACTGCTGGGGGCGTGATCCGAGATGATAATGTCATGTATTTGTATACGGCTTGCGTGAGGGAGCGTGTGATGGTTTAAGAACATATAATCTATTCTCGTATAGAGATCATGTACATGTGAGTAATAGGTGTAATCTCTATCTGTGGGGTGCGTGATCCGCCAAGAATCTAACAATTGTAGTTTTTTCGTAAATGAGCAAAGGGGGTTAGCTCTCTGTGAAGGGGGGTTGTGTGCAAGCCTGTTCCTGTCTAGGTGTTGGTCCATAATTGCGTTAAAGTCTCCTGCCACCAGTAAGTATTTAGTAGGAATGTCTATTATGTGCTGCAAGATTTGATTAAAAAAGCTATGCGTAGGAGAATTCGGGGCATAAATATTACAAATCACATAGGGATCATTGTTGACTTGCCCTTTAACAATGAGGAATCTGCCTTCCGGATCTTCAATTTTGGTAAGTAACTTCCAATTTAAGTTTTTGTGTATTAATATAGCTACTCCTCGGCTATGTGAGGTATACGGGGCTGAGTAACAGGTACCCACCCAGTCTCTACAAAGTTTTTGGTGTTCATCTGCTGTCAAATGGGTTTCTTGTAGGAGTGCTACGTGAGTATATAGCAATTTGAGGTGTTGGAGGATCTTATATCTCTTAATTGGATTATTTATGCCTCCTACATTCCAAGACGTGACCCCTATAACTGTCGGTTTGGAAGTCATGTGTTGTATGTGCGCCATAGGAAGATGCATATCAGACTTACTGCGCCGTTGTTCATATTTGTAGTGTTTAAGGTTTCATAGATCTTTTTGAAGCTCGCCTCCCCCTCTCTCTCAGATGAATTAAGGTAAAGGCTAGATAGGAAAGAAGAAAGTAAGAAAAAATAGGTTAACATATCAATCACAACATATTGCACTAGTGCAATAAACAGGTTATCCGCACCTGTTTTAACCATAATGAACATTGTGTTCAGGGGGGGTAAGGGAAGAACCACATGGGACCCTAGCTCCACCGTGCGTGGGGGGGGGATGAGGTTTGTTAGAATAAGCGTACTGAGGTAGGGGTGAGGGAGGTGGGTGATTAAGGGGGCCCGTTTGAGAACAATGCGGGGAGGTGTCCCTCTTATAGACATCTCACATATTAACTGTAACAATCTCTCAAGAAAACGTATTCAGTAGCGACTACAAGAATGAAAACATTCAACTCTAAAGGGTAACCTTGAAAGGTTATTGGTAACGTCTCAAATTAGTGTATAGCATAATAGGTATAGCAAGTGCTGTTTCAGCCAACAAAGAAAATTTAACTGCAAAACTGAAAAAGAACATGGAGGTTGACTTCATGGCAAAGGATTGCTAGTCCCGTCATCCAGGGCCATATTTCTGTTAAATCTTTCTGCTGGTGGTAAAGTGCATTTCTGGAATCTAGGTCTTGTAGTTGTCGTATATTGCAAAACAATGCACGTCAGTCTCAAACTGATCATCCTTCCAAGGATAAGTCCGTGTTCTGTACCGTCAGAGTTGGGTGGAAAGGACAGTTGCAAAGTAAGTATTAGTAAGCATGTAGGGAGTTTTATCGTATCTTATTCCATTGAAGTAGTATTTTGACCAACTGTGATAGTATTTATATCCAGTTGCTCAGCCTGCGGGCTGAGATGCTGCAGATGGTACTTGGCGATCATTAATTGATGTTATGAAGGTCTTGGCCGGTTCAGGTTCAGTGAACCAATATGTCTCTCCTTGATGAAGTATTTTCAGTCTCGCTGGGTAGAGTAGTGCGAATTTGATACTTCGGTCGTATAGCAGTTTGCATATCGGGGAGAATTGTCTCCTCTTTTGTGAGACTGTAGCAGAGAAGTCCTGGAATAGCAGTAATTTGGATCCTTCAAACTCTAGGGTATCCATTTTTCTGTATGCGGACATAAGTTTGACCTTGTCTAAGTAGTTGGTGACTTTAAATATGACTGGCCTAGGTCGTTTAGTCTGGCCTGGCTGTGGCGGGCCGATCCTGTGGACTCTGTCTACATTGAGCTGTGGATCACTGTCCGTTGGATATAAACAACCAGGTAAAGTGAGCGTGACAAACTCCCACAGATCTTGTCCTTGGACCGTTTCTGGGAGGCCTATTAAACGCAGGTTGCTCCTTCTGTTCCTGTTTTCCAGGTCCTCAATGCGGTCAATTAGTATTATGTTAGATTTTTGTAAATGGTCTACTTGGTTTTGTAACGTATCCAATTGTGTTTCGCAACTTGTAGTGCGATGTTCAACTTCATCCAAGCGCTCAGTGTGCTGCTTGATTTCAGTGAGCATTTCTTTCATGGTGGTATGTATTGAGTTAAATTTTTGCTCAAATGTAGGAGTCAGTAGGTCGGCCACCGCTTTAGCAGTTTCCTGTGCTAAGGTTTGTTGTGTGCCAGATGTAGCTTCCATCATGGAATTGCTTTGATGTGGCGTTTCGTGCTCTGACACTGGAGACGATGATGTAGTTGTTTCTCTCTTTGTGTCTTTTTTTTCACGTTGGGTCTTTGGCTTAGTCATGGGGTCCGCTTTGTTGAGATATTTATACATATGTCAGACCTGAGTCACCAGAGTTTGCCACAGAGCGTCCGTGTTTACGGTGAAATACTTAACTATTCTATTAGCAATGAGTGAGATGGTTTGGAGCGTGGTGGATCATTGGGCCCCACGGGTTCTAATTCCTTTTATTCAGTCATGTGCGAGATGAGCCATTACATATGGCCAGAAGTACCATCTTGTTGCTCGTGATATGGATATGGTAGCCGTCCCACACGTTATAGAGTATTGGCCAGGGTTCTCGAGTAGCACTCGCCCAGTAAAATTGAAGCAGTGCAGAGCAGTGACTATGCAGCAATATGTTGTTTGGGCACTGTGCTTCCGGGTTGCAGTCAGAAGAGTCTGGTGGCTCTGCTTGCGCATGCAGGGGTTAATGCAGGGGTTAATGGCGCATATCTCTCTCGGGTGTCGCTCTATTACACTGGCTCTGTAATCCTTGAGGCGTGCTAGGCCGTGATGATCAGTTTTGCCATCTGCTGGATTAAGTACTAGAGGCTTGTGATATCGTAGGCCCAGTGCCCCAATAAAGGGTTAATAGGTGTAGAGTCCACTATAAGCCACAGTGAATTGTCCAAATGATCAGTGAAGCCAGAGGAGCAGTGCTGCTCAGCAGCAATGGAGATATGTCAGGGCTGTATTACAGCGTGTACATGAGCTGGGAGCCTGCTGGGGGAGTAGGGTTTGGGTATTTATACTCCTACTGGGCACCCCTGGGGTCTCTCAGGGTCTCCCACCCACACAGTACCTGCAGAGAGCCCCTTCAAGCTCTTCAGTAGTGCTCCGTTGTCGCGCCAGCGAGATCCGCGCTTCCGGTCGGCCGCGGCTGGGGCTTGCGATCACGCGAGTCCCCGGCTTCACTATGTAGCTAGGCCGCAACCGTATCTCCGTCCAGGGATGCGCTAGAGGACTCGTTTCGGTCCCAAATTTTAGCGGGTCCTTTTCTCTACCGCCTATGATGGTGTGGTGGCCACAGGGCTGCGTTTGTGTGGCGGATTTAAGAAATTGAACGTGGGGCCCTGGGAGCACTTTCAAAGTGCGTCTGCCCTGTTGTACGGCTAGCCACGCCCCCCCTCCTTGGACATTTTTAATAATAAGTGGGCACTTCAAGCAATTTTCTCAACATTTCTAATAAAGACATATATATGACCTATAGTGTGTTAACAAAGTTTCACTTAGCAGAAATTAACGCTAGCAAAAGTTTGCTATGAAATGCTTGAGCTGACAAATTTTGGCGGTGAAACTTCACCAGGGTTCTTCTGCTGGGATGTAACTTTGCATTTTGATGAATAAGCGTATTTGCTGCGAATTAGCATCTGGCAAAGTGGCGGAAACTGTGGTGGAGCCTTCAGGCGAAAATGCTCCCTTTAATTTGTCCCTCTGTGATGATCAGATAGAAAGAGTAAAGCCTGTGACCAGCTTAATATTGCTGCTCATTTTAGCACTGGGACGCACAAGTATTGTATAGTACAGCCAGCAGATATAACTAATGTAAATATCATGAATTAGGTTTTAAAATGTTATTGCAATTCAACATTTATGATGCTGATGTAACATTTATAGGTTACAAATAGTGATGGGCCAATCTGATCCATTTTGCTTCAATGAAAATTTGTGAAACAATGTAAAATCGTCTAAGAACCAAAAATCTGTACTGTGATTATTACTTGAGTTTTTGCAGCACAGCCACTATATAAAGAATTGCTTGTTATTTTTTCTCTTGTTTTTTTCAATATGTTTTAAGGGACAACTGCCTAATACAATTTTTATTTTGATTGATTTTCATTAGTGCAACACACCCTTATACCTGAAAATCGTATCACTTATTACAGGGTATATAGAGATTATAAAGACTTTTCTATGCTATGGGGACTGTAATTTTTAACCCTTTCTGGCTGACCACATCCCCAGTACTGCAATGCCATACCAGTGGCTACAAGGACACACCTGCTGACTTCATGTATAGAATTATAAAAACAATAGGAGCCTGACAATGAAACAATTGCTGCTCAGGCAGCTGCAATATGATCCATAAATAACCTGTGAGAAATATTAATAACTATTCAGCAAATTTGTAGAGAAAATAGAGAATTATGGTATAATTATAGTATAATGGCTGGTAAACACTATACAACATGTGTAGCGTGACCTACATCAAATTTCTGCATACACTCAGACATATAAACATAATGTAATTAACGTAGTCAGGCAGGCAAGGGTCAAACCAGGAAGTCAATCAGAGGGGTTAAGCAGAATCGAAGTCAGTAATCAGACAAGGGTCAGAATTCAAAAGTCAGGATAATTAATAGCCAGGCAAGGGTCACAACAGGAATCAAAATAGATAAACAGATTAGCACAATGCTCAGAAGCTCCAGGAACAAATCCTATAACGGGCCATGATCAACAGCCCAATTGCGCCTTATATAGCGTTTGATTTTGGCGTCATTGCACGCGGGCGGGCTCACCCTAAGTACCCAATATGGCGGCCGAAGAGGAGCGGCAAGGCGTGAGTCCCCACCGCACCACTGGACCACCAGGGTGAGTGTCTTTTATTACACATAATGTATATAAATTTATATATTTATTATATATATTTATTGTTCTTCTGTTTACTTTCCTATATTGTAAAACTTTACAGATTTGCATATCCTAATAGTGTTATATATATAAAAAATATTTATGCACATGCACATTATGGGGAAGGATTTTTCCTGTTTCAGCATTCCCAATGCACAAGTGGAGAATTGTGATTAGTGATGGCCGAATTTGTCGCATTTTACAACGCTGGGAAATTTGCAAAACGGAATAAAATTTGCGAAACTTCCAATTGTCCGTTTAATTGTCACTGGAAATTGCACCTGACTAATAAATTCGCCCATCACTAATTGTGATTATGGGAGGGGAGAGTATGACTGGCCTGCACAGATTCAGACCTCAACTTAACTGAATCCCCGTTGCATTAATTGTAACAACGACTGCAAGCAGACAGTTAGTATCCAAACATTAGCACCCAACTGCAGGAAAGCAAATCCCACCAACAACGTTCCAAAATGTAATGTAAATCCTTCCTAGAAGTGCAGAATAGGCTATTACAGCAAGGAGAGTGCCACTGTCATCAATGCCATTGGTTTGGAAATTATATGTTGGACAGAAAGGTGAGTGTATACTTTGTAACCTTCTCTTTAATACTATATGAAATACTTTAGCAACATCAAAATAAACTATATGCATTACAATTGTTTGTTTTTGCTTGTATACTCCCCATGAGATATACTGATTTCCTACATTAAATTTGCATTAAAATATATCTGTAGTCACAGGTAAATTTACAGTATATACATTATCAGCTGTAGAGAAGACCTGTGTCAACACCTAATAGTTGCACTTATAAGGAAATATTTCAATTTCCAGTAAAATCGATGTTTGTTTCATAGAGAGCAAGGAGATTTGATGGGAAGTGATAACTTAATTATTAGCTTGTTTGACTGAAAGGCAAGCCTACCAGTGGAAATACATATTCTGCAATGATTGAAGTCAATATTATACCATTATTGTGATATTAAATTATTCAATACAAGTGGTAAATGAACTGTAGTTCAAAAATAATAGTATGTTACCAAAAGTATATGTACTGTACTATACTTGCAGATGTCTGTCCTAGATCATTAGTTACATAGCATTGGTTAACAACCATAGGACTTCTAATTATTTAATCTGTCAACAAATATTCAGCCATTAGTATAAGTGCATGAAATTTCCATAAAAAGATTTAAGAATCTGCATTTCTCTTTCAACATTTAATTTTGCAGATTTATGTCCATTTAATGGGTTGGCAATGTTTATTAAACTACCAAAATTGGACACACTAGATATTATCAAACACCCCATGGGCTCATTCTTGGTTGTATAGTTATATATTAAAACACAGATGTATCTTTATGAATCAATCACTTATTCACTGTAACTGCATATTTACATTGCGATCACATATATGCATTAACATAAATAGGAAAAAATTAGAAAGAGGAAAGGAGAGGGCAAACACACTGTCAACAGCTTGGATTCTATAGTGTACTGTATATTCTATATCCAGAATGAGTCAGCTAAGACAAAAAAATCTTTTAAAGGAGAACTAAAGCTTAACTAAAGAAGTAGGCTAGAAATTTTGTTTTGGGCTTCTGTACCACACCAAGGCAACCACAGCCCTTTAGCAGTAAAGATCTGTGCCTCCAAGATGCCCCAGTAGCTCCCCATCTTCTTTTTGAATGATTCATTGCTGATGAATTACTGAGCTAGCAAAAATATGCCAGAAATACCATCCGCAGGGACATTGCCAATTTACTAATAGGCATAGAGGACAATTCGCTAGCGAAAGAGTACATCTCTGACAATAGTTCGCACCCTTTTACCAGCCAAATTTTCTCTCAGTCGAATGATAGTAACTCTGCAAATTCATTAAAGTGCAAATTTTTCATTACGTTACCCCTTTCACCAGAGTTTCCTCTGCCAGCTTAGACCTGGAGAAATGATAAGATGAAGCTGCAACCTCCTCCATCTTATGTCAGTGACATCATATCCTGTATGCTGAAAAGTTATAAAAATGAAAAATGGGATTGTCTTTAAAAGTTGTAACTGTTCTCAATAAAGTATATTGCAAAGATGCTTCTTTTATGGCAGAGAAAATATATATGCAGTATTATTTTTGACTTTACATCCCCTTTAACTAAATTTCATTAGGCAGAGATGAACGTCAGCGAAAGTTCACTATGAAATGCTTGCTTAGATGAATTTACACTAGGCGAAGCCTTCCGAGGAGAAAATTTGCCCTTTAGTGAATTTTCCCCATTCAATATAAATCTCACAATATAAAGCTGATTAGTAATTAATACAGATAACTACTACATGGTAGCACAGAAACTAATGCAACCAGCATCACACTGTAATAATCAGCCCTGTAACATCGACTTATATTACAGACAAACCTCCTTTTCTGATTGATAATTTGGGATGACTAAGCTTAGTTTCTCAACAGTCCACTGAGCATGTAAGTGTCACAGTCACTTTCCAAGATGGTGACCCCCTTTGACAAGTTTGAAGTCCTGGATCATTGCTGCTATTGAGAAGCTGAAACTTTAGGCTGGTGCAATACGTTCAGTATATGCAATATTGCATTTTTAGAATTTAGTTCTCCTTTAAAGCATGGTTAAAGATGGGTTAAAAAGAAATAAGTCGAGCAGCTGTAAGAATATGGTTAAGTAAAACCTGAGTAGATTTCCGCACCTTAGGAAACGGTTTGCCTAACAAAAAAGTGCTCAAATCAGCCAATATAGGCTCTTGTAGAATTTTACTTAGGACATCCGACACCTCAGACCAAAATGGTTGTATTACAGGGCACGTCCAGAATATATGTGGTAAAGTGCCCAGATCACCACAATTCCGCCAACAAAGTGGAGAATGGTCTAAGTAAAATTCTACAAAAATATCCCCCCATCCTTAACTGAGTTGAAAAAGAGGGTGGAGGCTAATAGAATATTTGAACAGGGCATAGCTATATTGCATAATCGGGTTCCCCAATCCATCACAACGTGGTCTCCCTGGGTGTTATTATACTCTAATGACTGAACTTTACTGGAACGTGAGGCTGTTTTCTCTTTGTTGCCTTATATCCTTCTCCCACATGATTGCTTTACTTTTCTTATATTGTTTCACTTTTTTTTTCTGATGTCTGTATGATTCTGTTGACTTATGCTTCTGCTGCACGCTTTGTGTATTGTAATACACGCGTGATGGCGTAATTGTATTTCATATTGTCTTGTAACATTCTGATTGTTAATAAAAATCTAAGTTACAAAAAAAAAAAAAAAAAGAAATAAGTCAAGCGCAAAAGGGTTTTATATATTTATTTATGCTAAAATAATTCTCTAATTTAACTGAGTAACAGCTTAAATTCACTGAACACTGAAATGTTTGTTTTCAGTGATCTTTTTATTTTCAAATCACTGAAACTTAAAAAAATTTAATGAGACATTGCTTTGTGTTCAAAAGAAATTTGAAAATTAATGTGAGAATGAAACAAATTAAACAAGTTATTTGTATAACTGTTTATTTATAATTACTTTAATAGAGCAGAGCCCTTTTTTAGCAATATAACAGCTTTAATCCATTGGGTTAGGTACTGTATATACCAGCTTTGCACACTGTGCAGTTGTGTTTTGGGCCTGTATTTCCATGTAGATTTCCTCCATGTTATTTAGTACCAGTTAATGGTCAATGATGGGACACAGTAGGTAGAGTTGGATGTTAACCTTGTTGTTACAAGCTTTTGTCATTTTATAAGCACTTTGGTGGAAGATGTGTAAGGTCCTAGCAGAGGGCCCTAAATGTTGAGCAAATAAATCCTTCTGTTAAAAAATGCTAATTGCTGAAGAGTGTTAAGGTAGGTTACCATACAAACATTTTTACAATATCTTATTTCTATATTATTTATATCTATTTACCATAAGTGACTTGGACCTCATCCTGTATGATGTTAGTCTTTTTTTGTGGGTCTGATGCTATGACTTGTTGACCTGGATCAGCCCCAGTTAACAACACTTCAACCCTCTCTTCAGTTTGACTTCTTGCAGGACAGCATACAACAGCTGAAAGTGTTTAAAGTAATTTATAATTATAATATTATATAATATAAATTTCCAATCGGAGGGGCATGATCTGCTCCAACCCGCAATGGTACCCATGCCAAATCAATATATATAATATATTATATATTTATATATAAATAGCATGTGGTCTGCAATTTAATGTTGCTTTTCATTAGTAAACATATTTAGGAATATAGGAAAATACTGCAGAAAAAGGCTCTATTTGTCTTCCAAAAAAAAGTTCAGCTTTCAGCATGACAATGATGCCAACATAAAGCAAAGATAATCTGAAAGCTAATTTGCCTGGTAATGTCAATACCCTACTGAGCACAAGCTGAGAAATAGATGGTAATATTCTGCATTATCTGTGCTTGTTATAACTTAAAAAGTAAAATCTGTTAAAATCTCTAATAAATGTCACATTCATAATGTCTTCAGAATGATAGCTCCAGGAACTTTAAATATCATGAACATAAATAATTACACCATAACATAGCAACTATTAAATCTGCCTCTGCAGAAAGATTAAAGGCGTAGTTTACCTTTAAATGGATACAGTCATGGGAAAACATGTTTTTTTTTCAAAATGCATCAGTTAATAGTGATTGGATTAGTGGAAGAGTTTATTTGCCAAGAACTTCCCACATCAGTTGAACTGAAGAAGCTGCTCGGATGAGTAATGAAACGTCTTCAATGATTACTCAGCAAGTCCAGTTGTTTTAGATTTACCTATACTAGATATACCATGACCTGGATGAATGAAAGTCTTCATAGTCATCAGTTAATAGTGCTTCTCCAGTAGACCCTTTGCACTGAAATCCATTTTTCAAAAGTGAAAACAGATGTTTTATATATATATATATATATATATATATATATATATATATATATATATATATATATATATATATATATATATATATATATATATATATATATATATATATTGAAATCTGACATGGGGCTAGACATATTGTCAATTTTCCAGTGCCTCCAGTCATGTGACTTGTGCTCTGATAAACTTCAGTCACTTTGCACTCAGCACTCTTCAGTCAATTTGCACTGCAAATTGGAGTGCTATCACCCCTCCCTTCCCCCCCCCCAACAGCAGAAAAATGGGAAGGTAACCAAATAACAGCTTCCTGGTAGATATAAAAACAGCACTCAATAGTAAAAATCCATGTCCCACTGCAACTCCTTTAGTTACATTGAGTAGGAGAGACAATAGCCTGTCAGAAAGAAGTTTCATAGTGCAGCACTGGCTCTTTCTGAAATCACATGTCCAGGCAAAATGACCTGAGATGGCTGCCTACACAGCAATATTACAACTAAAAAAATATTGTACAGACATGAAAGCGCCGGCACTCATCCGCTCCTGACCCGTGGGTCCAGCAAACCCTGGTGCATCAACATATATAATGTCCCCGACTCCAGACAGGCTTCATGCAATTGTACAACATTTGTACGGAGCACACAGTGGCCGGACTAATTAAAACTTGAAAGGTTTATTGAAAATCCATTAAAATCAAAACATGTAGTATGGGTATAGCATTACCCCCAAACGCTGGCGTTGGGGGTAATACTATACCCATACTACATATTTTGTCTGGCCACTGTGTGCTCCGTACCAATGTTGTACAACTAAAAAAATATACTTGTGGGTTAGGAATTAAATCGTACATGGTAAAGTCAATTATTTGTAGTGTAAACTGTGTAATCAGGCAGTGGCTAGAATGAAAGACTGGAATCTGAATAGGAGAGGGTTTGAAAATAAAGATAAGTATTAAAAAGTAACAATAGCAGTTAGATTGAAGCCTTGCAGCACAACTGTCTCTTGATTGCTGTGGTCAAATATGGAAAGAGGCAGAAGAAAAAGAAAATTGGTTCTGAAACGTTAAAAATAAAAGATGAAGACAAATGTAAAAATTGCTAAGAATAGGACATTCTATAACATTCTAGGGGTCAGATTTATAATCAGTTGATGGTCAGATGCAGGTGAATTGATGTAAGGAATGCAAGTGAGTTATTTTATTTTCTCACCTCTTGAAATTCCTATGCTCAACAAATAACAAAAAAAAGTTTTTTGTTGTGATTGAAACACTAGGCAAAAATATGTTCAGAACAATCTCTATTCATTGATCTTATTTTGATAAGGAGTTTCTGCTGCCCCTATAATGTACCAGTAGGTTCAGGGCAAAGATCTTGTTGGTGGATCCTCACAGATGCCTCAAGAAATTTATATTAGGCTATTTTCAAGAAAAAAATACTTGAATATAATTTGGGATGAAATTAAGGGCCCATTTACTTAGTTCAAGTGAAGGAATAGAATAAAAAAAACTTCGAATTTCGAATGGTTTTTTTGGCTACTTCGACCATCAAATTGGCTACTTCGACCTTAGACTTCGACTTTGAATCGAACAATTCAAACTAAAAATCGTTCGACTATTCGACCATTCGATAGTCGAAGTACTGTCAACCCCCTAGTTCGCCACCTAAAAGCTACCGAAGTCAATGTTAGCCTAGGGGAAGGTCCCCATAGGCTTTCTAAGTATTTTTTGGTCAAAGAAAAATCGTTCGATCGATGGATTAAAATCCTTCGAATCGAACGATTTGAAGGATTCAATCGTTCGATCGAACGATTTTTCGTTCGACCGAACTATTTGTGCTAAATCCTTCGACTTCAATATTCGAAGTTGAAGGATTCCAATTCGACAGTCGAATATCGCGGGTTAATTAACCCTCGATATTCGACCATAAGTAAATTTGCCCCTAAGAGTAAGTGCTTACTGAAAAAGATGGACAGTAGATCAAACCACTCATTTTAAATTAAGCAAATAAGTTAGTATTACTCATCATATTTCTAACTGGAACTAAAATATCCTAGCATATTCTAACTTGACACTGCATAAAAAATAGGCTATGTAGCTGACATGGAAAGGGAATAATTAGGCAAGATCGACCGTTGCTATTTACTAATGAGCTCTTGCTAATATTAAGATAATCAAAAACAAAACTGTTCATTATCTCAGTAATATTTGAATTAAGTGTTTGAATAATTACTGCTCCTACTTATAGAAAAGGAAAATATGACCTGCAAAATGTAAAACTATAATTAAAGTGATACTTTCAATCCAAAAGTTCACTTTTTAAAAATATTTTAATTTCATCCTCTAATTAGTGCTGGAAGATTTCTTTTACCTAATGTATCCCTTTTTCATAAAATTATCTAATTAAAACTGCTGTGCAGTCATTCACTTTGATAAACTTTCTTATTGTAATAATTTTCTTAATTTATCCTTTTAAGAATTTCAAATCCTGGCAGTGTGTTTCAAATATTGTAAGAGAGCTCTACAGTTCTGTATTTTTCTACCAGGCAGGAATGATGGGTAAAACAATATAATGATACATTTAAGTTTACAAAGTTATTGTACATGCTGTAACTGTTAAAAACTTTTCTGAATCTTTAAGTCCTGGTATTAGGTTTTAGCCGCTGAGTTCCAACACCCCACGGAACAGAATGGAGTTTGACTGTTCTAACAAATTCTGACAAATTGACAGAATGATCAAAGCTAAAAAGTTTTTAATAGATGTGATTCAATATTCCAACTCTTTGGAAATGACACATTTTTACATAACGCAAGAGACATTAGCTTACAATTTGTATATGATGAAGCATGGACCATAAAAAAGAAACGTTTAGAGATAAATTATATACCTGTTACCTAAGGTAGTGCCTCTGGAATTCCATGAACTGGGTAAATCCATCGTATACCAGAAATTTCTCCCGCATCTGTTATACTGTTTATAAAATAGATTATTTCATTCTTATATGCTAGTATAGATTTTTATAATATCAACAGGAAATAACAAATAAATAATAAAAGGAGTAGGGATATTAGTCATGATATGCAAACTCTATAGAATACAAGGAAGTAAATCAAAGAATCACATATTTATTTATGGGTGAAAAGGAGAAGGCACTGCAATGCTTTCAAAAATAACTATATAAATCTATGAAAATAAATTCTTTGTGGAAGTATTTTCCATGGAGATACTTGCAAAAAATTGTTTTTTCGAGCATTTGATTAATATTTCCCATTATTTCATAATTAACATTTTTAATAGTCCAAAAGAAACATTATAAAACAAACAAACAATATAACATTGGCATGCACACAGTCATACAAACAATAAAGCTGTTATTCATTTGCTATTCATTCTACTTGATTTAGATTTTGTTTCTATTGTACAGTAATTTAAAGCTATAAACATATCCAATATTGTAAATTTTTCAATTGATTTCACCTGTGGCAGCAACTTAGTTGAATGGTATTTCAATATCCTCACTCTGACACCTTGAGCAATGTCTTGTTGTGATATAATTTCTGCATAAAATTGGCAATGAAACAGTCATAACTGTAATTTATGAAGCTGTGAAATGCAATAAGTAACTATATAGACTGCATATATCTGCAACAATGCAATGCAACCAGTTAGATATTTGTCTTTATTAGCTAAGTTGTACTAGGTCAATCAATGCTCATTAGTTACTGACAGTTACAAAATTAGTACACTATACAATTGCTTGATTGTTTTGGAATCTGCCATTAATGTTTCAATCTTAAATATAACTGAGAGTTCTATTATCCCTTCAGGTTGACAGGTTGAGTTTTTTTAAACAGATATAAGTATAATATAGTCTACAATAGAGGAAAAGTATTTCTTTTAATGCATAAATTATAATCTTAAGAATCTTAAGAAAAATTATGGTTTGGGTTAAAAAAGGCTTTGATTGTCATACAGTTGAAGTAAGTGAAGGAAATCAAAATGGGAATTTAATGTCTTTTTGTTGTCTGAATTCTTCGGCTCTTCTCTACAGTTTAGATAAAAAAATGCTACTGGTATATGGTCAATTAAATGTTACCGTTCCATTTCAGCTCTGTGCTTATTTTTTCCAGATTAACTTGTGCCCAGCAGACTCCATTGGCTTTTGTCATGTGTATTACAACCAAAGCTTCATAAAGTTTCATTGTATCTAATACAGGCATATCCAATTTTTCCTTAGGAGCTAAAGGAATACCTAAAACATAAAGGCATAAAAACATATTAAACAGATACACATAACAACATATTTGATACAAGCTGTACTATGCACAATAATGCATTTAATTACCTTTACCTTAGGCAAGAAAAGATATGGTTGTGATTTACTCCTGTATGAATCATAACCTTCCATCCAGTATCCTTGGTGAAATGATCGTGCCCCTTTGCGAATCCAG
Organism: Xenopus laevis; assembly: GCF_017654675.1. Classification (NCBI taxonomy): domain Eukaryota; kingdom Metazoa; phylum Chordata; class Amphibia; order Anura; family Pipidae; genus Xenopus; species Xenopus laevis. The sequence continues at coordinate 98,352,109 of NC_054374.1, read as the reverse complement.
AACCTTTTGCTTTGCTCCTCTTTTAGTAAGACCTGGGGGCATCCAATTAGCTGAGGGTTCCTCCCGAGGTGAAAGGTGGCTGTTAAAGGCAGAAGCAAGAGCCGCAACCAGGGAGCATAGCATTGGTTCTGGATTTTGTGGAAAAAATTCAATTTCTTAAGCGGGAGCCTAAGTTTATTGGTCCATACCCTATTGTGGAGATTGTTAACCCTACCTCTGTCTGTCTCAAGTTACCTGATTTGTTTAAGTCATCTAACTTGTTTCATGTTTCTGTGTTGAAACCTGCCATACAGGTCCACCAGCAATCTTGTTTTCCTCCAGTGTTAGTAAAGAGTCTGGCCAAATCTGATGTCTGGGCTGACCACCTTAGGAGACAGTTCCATCCCAGGTCTCCTGGTAAGCTTGAGGGTCCAGTGGCCCCTCCTCGAGGGGGGGGTAATGTAACCATAAGTTACCCTGGTGGTCAAGTAGCTCACTCTGTGGTCAGCGGGGGCGCTGCCGTGCCTCTGGCGGGGACACCCACCGCATGCATTCTTTTCCTCTGAGTGCCGGTTCTCCTATGGGTTTTACGTGCCGGCGTCATGACGTCATCGATCATTGGCGCAAAATTCTAAAGTATTTAAAGGAGTCTCAGTATTGAACACATTGCCTGTTGTTAGGTTCTTTGTTAGTTCCTGTGTGTTAATTCTACGTGAATTCTGCTCGATCTTCTGTTTTTTGACCCTTGTCTGTTTGTCTGACTATTCTGAACTCTGTATCCTGACCCTAGCCTGCCTGATTATTTTGAACTCTTCAACCTGACCTTTGCCTGTCTGCTGACTATTTTTCACTCTCCAATCCTGATCCTAGCCTGTCTGACCATTCCTTGAACTCTGCCGACACCAACCCGGCCTGTCTGACTATTGTCTACTCTGCTTGTCCCAGCCTGCCGTTCACGTTATATTGTCTGGCCTGTTTTCCAAGCTGTGTTGTCTTCCGTCCAGTATCCTTGCTGAAACGATTGTGCCCTCTTAGCTAATCCAGAAACTTTTGCTTTGCTCCTCTTTTAGTAAGACCTGGCGGCATCCAATTAGCTGAGGGCTCCTCCTGAGGTGAAAGGCAGCTGTAAAAGGAGGATGTTAAAGGCAGAAGCAAGAGCCACAACCAGGGAGCATAGCATTGGTTCTAGATTTAGGGGTCAATTGTGACAATGCCATTGTGATTGCGATGGCTGCACTAATGCTGCAGATTGAATCATGGGGGCAAATTCACTAAGATTCGTAGTTGCGTCAGCGTCCGCTTCGCCACACTTCGCCAGGTGTATTTTCGCCAGCGCTACGCAAATTCACTAAAATCTGAAGTTGCGCTCAGGGGAAGCGTAAGGTTGCAAAGTTGCACTAGCGTTAATTCGCCAAGCAAAGCGAATTTACGCTAGCAATGCTTAATTTGCATACATCGCCAAATTGAAGTTACAATGGAGTTATATGTAGCATCACTACACAAGCCTGGGAAACCTTCAAAACAGCAAATACATTTTTTATTTTGCCCTACACATGTGCCCACTGTATAGTTAAGATGCCATGAGTTAGGAAATGTAGGGGGGAAGGAGGGTAAGCCCAAAAAAAATTTGATCTTTTTCAGCCTATCACCCATGAAAAAGCAATCCTTATCTACTCTATTGCACTTCACCTGGTCTGAGGCGGCGAAGGAAGTCTGGCGTAAAAGGTAGCGCTCAGAAAAATGCGCGCGTCAGTGAATTTGCGTAGTTAAGTCCATTGCGCAAATTTGCCAGGCGTAAGGGTGCGAAGTAACACTAGCGAATTTACGCCAGTGTCCGTTAGTGAATCGGCGAATTAACAAAAATGCGCTACGCTAGCGAATTAACGCTAGCGTTAAGCGCTTCGTCCTTTAGTGAATGTGCCCCATGGTGATTTTACTAAACAGAATCAGGAGATTTTGGGTCAATTTATATATGCACTTTGAATTAATTTTGATTATGCAAGATAAAATCAAGTCACAACAAATTTATCCATCCCTAATGAAATTAAAAATAACTTTATTGATTTCTGTTTGCTGGTATACTTTTGTTTATAGCTTTTTATCATTAACGCAATTAAAAAAACATGATATTTATGCAAAGAATACTTTCTGCATTGAACAACAGCTAGAAAAAAATAATAGGTTCATTACTAGAATCTAACTAAAATAAAGTTTAGACCTATGGACTTATTTATCAAAAATCTAATTTGAGAGGCTTATGATGTTTTTCTGCTTCAAATAAACTCTAAATATAAACTTTAGAATTTTAAAAATTTATGAAAAAACCTAAATGTAAAAAACTCCATTGAATACAATCGTGAAACAAGCTTATAGGATTAAAAACCTTGAATGCCTCTAGTTTTTCAAGTTTATAGGTTTATAGATGCTTAGATTATTATTTTTTACTTTTGAGTTTTCAAGTTTTTTTTTTCTTATTAAATACCAGACATTTGAGTTTTTCAATATAAAATTGAATTTTGTGAGTTTTTTTGTGTAAAAATCGAATTGTAGCAAAAATTTAAATTTGAACCTTGATAAAGTACCCCAGTGTCGGACTGGCCCACAGGGATACCAGGAAAAGTCTCGGTGGGCCAAGGTGTCAATGGGCTCTCATGCTGCTAAACATTTAGCCTATTTCATGGTCATTCCCTATTTCTGTGAGAAAAAGAGGCTAAATATATGGAATAATCGATTATAGTTTGTAAAGAAAAGAGATTAGGAGAATAGAGATTGAGTGAGGAGAGGAAGAATAATAGTACTGAGAGTGGGCCCCTGGTCTAAGATTAACTGGTGGGCCCCTAGTGAAAGGTTTTTTGGTGGGCCCCTGGTGTCCCAGTCCGACACTGAAGTACCCCCTTAATATCTGGAACCACAATATAATAACTCTGTTCTATAGAATCAGCAACCAGATGCTTGGACTAATTCATAAATGCATAATATTAAGTTATAAAACTTTTCTTGGAAGAAGAAACATACAGTACCTAGACAACCAATCTGGCAAAATCTCTTGTTGTAATGGAAACGTTTCATCGTGGGTCTATTATAACATTAGCATGAAAGCCAATTTGGACTATATTCCACAACCACTATTAAACTCATTCATTAGGAAATATTTCCTTCCTACTTAAATGAGGCCATATACTTTATCTCCCCACTGCTCATGTTATATAATAGTTTATCTTTAAAGGAATTCTATCATGGGTAAAAAAAAATAATTCAAAATGTATCAGTTAATAGTACTGCTCCAGCAGACTTCTGCACTGAAATCCATTTTTCAAGAGAGCAAATAGGTTTTTTATATTTCATTTTCCCAGGTGCCCCTAGTCATGTGACTTGTGCTCTGATATACTTCAGTCACTCTCGGTTGAAGTTCATCCCCTATAGCAAGGCATTTTGCACAAGCACCCACTCGAGGAGGGAGACATGGCACTGCTTCTAAAACAAAGGGAATTGAAATGGATTTACAAATTAAACTGCCTTTCTCCTAATAGATTAAATGAGGTCAGGGAACTTTCATTATTTTTCTAAAAATTTTCTATATGACCTCAGCCAGTATTGTAAATGGGTTTTAATTTTTCTGATGCTTATATATAATAATCATTTGTATAGAAGTTTTTAACTTTATAAATATGACTATTTTTGCAGACTACATAGGAGGCTATTGATGAATTGAACATATAATTCTGAACATTGTGCTCTATTGGCACCGACACTTTGAATGGACAAAATACAATTGGCACAGACACTTTATATGGACACTGTAACCATATGGGACCTGGATTGTACAGACCTGGAGACTAGCACTGGTTTCAGTTTACAGATGAATTGCACTTTAATAATGGTCTGAAGGTTATTTTGTAATGGGGTATTTATGCTATTTGATACACAGACTCTTTTTCCTAATATTATGAAAATGTTCTAACTATACTGATCGTTATATTTATTTGCACTGTCACTTTTTTGCATAGAGCACTTTCATCATATATTGAAAGATGGGGTTTAGATAGATAAGCATCCTAACTTTACTTGTGGTTGTAATGGTTGCTATGATACGGCTTGCTTGCCAGGTTGGATTTCACAGTCTGTGTGTGTAAGGGAAACAACTCACCGATGTCATTCCTTGATCCAAGATGGCAGCGCCCAGTCCTCCCACCCGGTTCTTCCTGGTCGCAGCACTGTGACGCCAGCTCCTTCTCGCCAGCCGATTGGACGCCATCGCCGGAATGGACGCCAGCGTAAACACACCAGGGTCAACGTGATCACGTCCAATTTTGGCGCCAAAAGAGGCCTATTCAAAGGAGCCTGAAGACTGCAGCATTGCCCAAATATAGGTTTCGCTTTGTGCATTCCTGGGTGTGATTCTAGTATTGTTATATTGATTCCTGTATACCAACCTTTGCCTGTTTAACTGTTTTGACCCTATTCTGCCTGGATTGACCTCTTTGACTGGACTCTGACCATTCTATTGCCAAAACCTTGGTCCACACTCCATACTGAGCCTTTGGGCCCTTACAGTGTGATACTTCCATTCACTACTTATTCTGAGTTTGTGCGCAGCATCTTTTCGCCATGCACATAGTAGCAGAGTAAACACGGCACGTCATTACGCCGGAAGAATCAACGACGGAAATGACGCAGGCGTTTGTGACGTCTAAGACCCGGAAGTTCGGGCAGCGTGGGAAATAGACTGATTGACGCTTAATTGAATAGGGTATTTATATGTTTGGCGATCCGGTGGCACATCAGAATCCCCTTGACAAAGGCATTTGTGCCAAAACGTTGGTGCTATTCTGATTTGTGGCAAGTATATCCGCTCCTTGTTGCTTCTTTTTTTTTTTCTTTTGCTTCGTACAAACCTTTGGATGGTATGTATACTATTACCATGTATATTATTGCTGTATAAACTGAACATTTGTTAACACAATTGTATATTGCCAAACATTTTTGATACAGTAAAATGTTTTTTTTGATACCACCTGAGATATAAGAACTATATTCAGCAGTAAAAATCCATGTCTCACTACGACTCAGTTATATTGAGTAGGAGAAAGAATAGCCTGCTTGAAAGCAGTTCCATCCTGAAGTGCTGGCTCTTTCTGAAAGCACCTGACCAGGGAAAATGACCAGAGATGGTTGACTACACAACAATATTACAACTAAAAAAATACACTTGTTGGGATTTGAATGACATTTTACATGGTAGAGTGAATTATTTGCAGTGTAAACAGATTAATTTAAAAATAAAAATGACACCATAAAAATGACAGTATCCCTTTAAACAAATGATCTCTAGAAAATGAAATCTTTACAACCCTTGTCTGAACAGTAAATAACCTTCAACTCCTTGTTTTATGCATTTTAAAACTTTGATAGGCATAGAGGTCTTGAGCAATAGTATATGAGGAATGAAAGAGTGCAAAAGAAAAGACAGTATAACAAAAAATTATAATGAATCTTAATTGATCTCAACACATTTAATAGACTGAAAAAAAAGTATATTGATCCTATTATTTTACTTTTAGGATCAAGTAAAATAAAGAACTGCAAAACTCATTACATAAATCTTTAAATAATGTTTGAAGTTGTAACATATTCCAAGTGAATAACTGTATAACTACTAAACTGAATTACTTGCTATATTATGTACAAAAAATGCTTTTGTTTTCTTGGGTGAAACTAATGACAGCTTTACAAAGTATAACAATATATATCAGCATATAACATTATTGCAACTTTTTATTTGTTTCATTAATCTTGTTTTTATGAGGCAGAACATGTCTGACAACAAGGAAATTAAATTGCCTTTGTTTCAGGTATAATTGAATTTTTGACATGTTTGAGCTATGTTTGATCAGGTTTGATGGATAATTTGTATTTTTCTATATAATACTATTTCTATTCACTTTGCAGTGAGGCTGTAATTTTCATTATTAATACATATCAAATAATTTATTGCCAAAAGAGCCTTCTATCATACAGTTTTATTTTCATTGTTATTAAAGAGGAGAACATCTATTCCAGACACATACATTTTTAGCAAATACAGTGAAATGTTTATTTAAAGAAAAAACATCTACAGCTGGGCATTCAACACTTTTAAAGCAGAGGGTTTTTTTCTTTAGCTCTCTAGGCTATGATAAAATCACAGAAAGTTAATGGGGACCATTTATCTAGACCCTGGGCAGAAGTGCAAGAGCACTAAGGGACATTCTAAGGGACATTCTAAGGGACCGCATTCCTTAGTGCTCATGCACACAGCACTTTTGCTCAGGGTCTGGCTTTGCTTTGAACCTTGCACCGGAAAAAAAATTCAAGATGACACAATACTATCCAGCCCAATAAATTCCATCCAGGATATGGTATTCCTTGCAGCAGAATCTTCACAAAGTGACAATTTGGGCAGCTAAGCGGCTGAGATTCAACGTCAATAACGCAATGGGACTCCACTAGGCAAATCCATAAAGCAGAAGGACCTTGGAGTCCTTGTAGATAAACCTGGCTGTAGCAAGCAATGCCAGTCAGCAGCTGCAAAGGCAAACAAGGTTTTTTTAGCTGTATTGAAAGGGCCATACATTTGATGGAGGAGAGTGCAATTCCAACACTTTACAGTATACTGGTAAGGCTCCATCTAGAATTTGCTTTAATACTGTACTGAATTACTAAGTTGGTTATGGGTATGGCAAATGTTAGTTGTGAAGAAGGACTGGGAAAGTTGTTTACACTGAATAAGAGGCACTATGATAACTATGTTTAAGTATATAATTTCTCTAATACTTTGTTTATCAATACATCCTTCTAGCAGACACAAGGATTTTCATTCACACCTATATATAAATTGTATATATGTATATGTTTATGAATGTATATGTATATAATATTTGGGTTTTCTCCCAAGAACAAAAATAATAACGCAGTGTGTCTGCTTTATGGTTTGCAATAGACACTGAATTGAAAATGTATTTTTTCACCTACCAACTTGAAAGCAGGAGGGCTTATTGCATGATAATGCAATACAACTATTAATTCAAGGAAAACAATAGATTAACCAACAAATAATGTAAACCATAATATGAGTTTGGTTAAAGAATCTCAACAAATTGGCATATACATATCAGCAAATATTTCCCTTTGTAACCTAGCATGTATGTGTTCCATTGGCAGGGGTGATCCTGGCCCCTCCGCCGCCCTCTCCCCCGTGCGCTTACCTTTTTGTGCCTGAGGGGGTCTGGGGGGGTCCACCAGGGCAGCCGAGAGGACCAGTGCACTAGCCGGTTGAAAACCAGAAATTCGGATCTTAAAGTACCAGGAGCGGCATTTTTGCTGCCCCTGGTACATAGTGGGGCGCTGCCGCCTGAGGCGACAAGTTGCCTCATTGGCAAAGTGCCCCTGGCCATTGGACTGTTTGTGTGCCCAGTGAATCCTACAATCCAGGAGACTGCTCTTAGTATTTTAAATGGCAATTTTTAAGAAAATATTTTATTAATATGAAGTAGTGCTTTATATATACGTATATATTTATGTTTATTTTTAGAGACCTGCAATGCTTACAGAGCTGTGCCAGGGAATTGTAGACGAAGCTCAAGGGGCATCTTCCTGTAATGTCACTGCACATGCATGTGATGTGCAGTGACGTCACTGGATGCTAACTGCTCATGTGCTGTGAGCAAACGGGTGAGTAAATCTGCATTTATGGTATAGTTTTCCTTTAAGTTATCACAAGATAAAACAAATGAGATAAAATAAAAAACTCACCTGGACAGCTTATTAACTGGAATACAGGAATATATGCAGAAATTATTTTAGCATTCTAAAATGATATTTAGCGGATACTGCAATATTAAGGGAGATGGACTGAGGCAATATGACACAGATCCTTTAAAAATTCTGCTCCATCTATAGTCTTTAAAAAATGTTTGCCATAATTTAGCTATCATATTCTTAAATAATAGCAGAGGGAGCTGTCCATGAAAATTTAATTACTTTTGCTCCTTTAATTAAAACACTTTTTTCAGCAGAAGAAATATAAAAGACCAGCAGAAACTGTATCAAGCCAACATGATACTGTGTGTTTTATGAAGACATTTGGTATAAAATATTTTCGAAAAAATTTTAATGGCATGTTTATAAAGCTCTGTTTGATTTATTACAGCTTAGTGAATGCCATTGTGACACTGAGTATTCATTATTTGATTATGCATTGTGATGAATCATTATGGAATCATCCATAAGAAAGAATTATCCATTATATAGGTGGGTGTTTGCTTTACAACTAGCAACTTAATTGACACAAATATGTTTGTAAATATTATAATGAATAATGTAAATAATGTTTATTTATGCCAGAATATGCTAAATATATGCCAAAACTCAACACAGTATGTATGATTATGAAACTATTACTAAGGCTTGAAAATGTATTTTTTTTCTCTCAGCATTAAACATATTTTGCTAGAGAATGAAGTCTTTCAGAGCATCATTAAATTTGGTATAGTTATTTTTTCTGCCAATCACTATTCATTTATTAAAATGCCACTGCACAGTGGACAGCTATAATTTCTTATTCAGAGGATCAGAAACTGCTCATTACATGCTTCTTTATTCCAATTTATCATTAAAGACAGCTTTTTGTTTACTTTCTTCCGGATTACAAGCATAGACACTGTTTTTAGGAATGTGGGGGCACTGACATTTTTTTAAAGAAGAAATGATCATGATAAAATGTGTTATGAAACTCACAGTTAAAATGCATAGAAAATAAACAACTTTAGTACTGGTCTCGTAACCCCTTTCAATTGGCTCCAAACCCAGACTTTTCCTGGATCCACCCCCTTTTTCCCAGGCGGCCTCTGGGGCTTCCAGGCACTCAGTCACTCACCTGCCTGTAACAGGGCTCAGTGATGTCACATGCAGAACAGGGGGAAGGCGTATCTGATCCACTACACAACTATTACCTAAACAACCCTACAGTTACACACACACAGTTACATAATTCATTCCATGTGCACACATAATTCATGGATAAAAGAAAAGTATGCCTTACAATCTAATAAGGTAATTATTCATTGTTGGCTTATTAATAGCCTTCCTACTTTTAGTGGCTAAATAAATGATAAAACAGAACCTCTAATTCCTGAGAATAAATTATATTTCAATAGTTTAAAACAGCAGAATTTAAGAAAGTCAATTTCAACCAGACATCAGCCAAATCTGATGAGACTCAAATTCAAAGAAAACATCATTGAATGATATGGTTGCTACTTTCCATGACAACATTGTAAGCTGAATTTTCAAAATGAGTAAACAGGCCAAACTTGATCTCTGTTCAAAGATCTAGATGCCATATTTCGGTACAGATTGGCAGACATCCAAACATCTAAGAAATGGTCATTCATTCCTAGTAAACCCTATGTTTTTATGGCACTGGGCCATTCCTAGTAAACCCTATGTTTTTATGGCACTGGGCTCTTAATGAAAATATTGTACTTTAAACATCCTTATTCAAAAAGGGGAAACACTGAGCAGGTAGTACACAGAACAAAAGTCACAATGGATCTGTATGTGAATGACGATGAGGAAGGAGAAAAACAAAAACCTTGGGTTTGCTTCACTGGCAGACAAAAATTGGTTTCTCTGTTGATAGAATGGCACAGTTCAGATGCCCTGAGAAGATGCATGGTTTGTTCTTGATCTGAAAATAAATAACGGTCATGGAAAAGGCTGCTAAACTTCAATGTCAAATTCAAGGAAATATATTCACTGATGGCTGAAATATGATCAAAGACTCATTCTAATGAAAATACTTCATGGATGAATGTTCTTCAAAGGATACTCTTAAATAGAAGGTGACAGCATTTCCCTTCTTTTCTTTTTGCATTTTTAATCACTTGCAATGACTGAAATTATTTTAAGCTTTAACCTGATTAATCGAATATCAGTATTCTGATACTGGTCAAAAAAACACCATCAAATGCATGATAAAATGTTCAGGGGGTTATTTACTAAACTTTGAATGCAAAAATCACAAAAAAATTTTGATTTTTTTTTTAAATCGGACTTTTAAAAAAATCACAAATTTTTCAGAATTTATTAAACCTAGAGGATGGAAAAGTCTGAATCTGAAAATCGGCATCTCAGACCTGTCGAGGTTGCTTATAATTCAATGGGAGAAGTCCCAATGATTTTTGATGTGCACTGGGTTTCATGCAATACCCCGAGATTTTCAGAGTTTTCGGGTGAAAATTCTGGAAAAATCTTGAAAATTGTATGAAAAAAATCCGAAAAAATCGTGAAAATCTGATTTTTTACCACAAAGCACATTTTCTGTAAAATGTAATGATAAATAAGCATAAAAAACCTGAGCGGATTTGATCGGTGTTTGTAGCAGAAAACATTGAGATAAATTCAGACTTTGATAAATAACCCACTAAAAGTATCCATAAACTATTAAAATATAAAATTCAATAGAAAAAAAAAGGGAATACTCAACATCTATCATACAGTCATGCATACTGTATATATAAACAGGTTAGCTCTGTCGTTGATTTCTACCAGCCACAGAAAAAAAATAATTCCACCACCCAAAGCAGTTGAATCAATTATTAAATTTGGCAAATTTCTAAATATACAAAAAGGCTTCAATATATTAATATTTAACATTTTTGTACAGTCACAACACTATTATTAAATGTAATGAAATTTTGTGAAACATGGTGACAAAACTGGCTTTATAAATCATATTGCATAAATAGAACCGATGAAGCATTTTTTAGTGAAGTAGGTCACATGATCTTGGCACTGCTTGTCTGCACAGAAGTGCAACATAATGTAGCTCTGTTAGAAACTTCTGCTGAGGGTTTTAACTAAATTCATTTAACAAGTGTGTTATGCTGTGTAATATAAATCTGGGCTATCCAGAGTAAGTAGTTAATGTCCAGCTAATGATAATGAGCAAGGGTTACATACATTGGACTCACACATTAGGATCAGGGCCTTCGCTAAGTGGAAGTCTTCCCTTAGGATGTAGTGCAACTATAACACACAGGCTACTGTATAGCAAAAATTAGGAAAGAGATTGGATGCCAGGAGTTTCTTATGATGAAAGATGGTTTATTGTACAAAGACAAATGGACCACAGGTTTACTCACGTATTAGGATGGTGTAACATATCACAGAGGAGGGTAGATAGAGGACGATGATACAGCATTAACAAATGTGACTAGCATAATGCAAATAGTCAAGCGTACATCAGTTCCCTCAGGCAGATACACCTTTAAGTGGTCCGGATCCCTTCCAGTGGAGTGGTTAGGGAGAAGAATTCTAGCCTAAAACCCTATCCACTGTGGTCTCTTCACTAAAGGCATACAAGGAAGCCTTTTGGGAAGCTACTCCCTGCTATTTTCCTTGATGGAGCACACAACTGCTCTTTCTATATAACTTGTCTATCTCACTCTCCTAGAGAGTCTATAAATAATACTACACTGTGCTTGCTAACCTCATTCATGGGGTTCCCCGGTCCCCGACTTGAACACTAAAGGTGCTGTCCCTTAGGGCGATGGCTTTACTGGGCCTTGGTGTACCCAGGCTCAATGGGAAACACCTTGCTGGAAGGACACCAGGAGCCAAAGAGGAAGATCCACCCCTTTCCAAACACTATATGGAAGTGTGTCAGGAAGTGGTCATTACACCCTTTGGCCAATAACAACTGGTGATGCAAATAAAACTAGAAATTAGATACATACAGGGGAATGTAATAAAAGTCGCAAAGAGCAAAACAATTCGCACCAATAAGACTAAAAATCCACATCTCGCAATGTAATATTGTTCCTTAAACTGTTATTGCATTGCGAATTTTAATTGCGCATTGCGAATTTTAATTGCGCACTCATAAGAAGTGCTTGAAGTTGTCGTAATCTTTTGGAGCAAACATAACGACTTTTTCAGTAAGAAGTTTTATTACATTGACTGCGCATTGGCGCAAACTATAAAATTCGCAAATGGTCTTTCACTGTCGGAAGTGGTCGCTAAACAGTTTCCGGGCACGCAAAAGCTATATTAAATTCGCACAAAGCAAAATTTGTTCGCGCAAAGGCATAACTTTTCGCATTGCGAATAGTTTTTCCGTTAGCGATTTTTATTACATTCCCCCGATAGGCTCTTGCCTAGCAACTAAGGAAGTAAACGAGAAGGGTAGGGATTTAAAGCCATAGGAACATAGTAAAACCTATGGGTCCCTACAAGTGCATATGGTTAGTGGTAACTGGTGTAGCTGCTGATGTGGTCATCTTCACCAGCAGGCCCAGATTTGTGGCAATGCCACAAATGCCTGGGCCTAGTGCAGTGCAAATACCATGTGCTTGTGGGGGAGCGTTTGGGTTGTGTGTGAGCGACTGCTAGGGCAGTCAACAGGACCCTGAGGTCTAGAGTGGGCCAAATTACAAACACAAGATTCCTAATATTTTTCTATCCACACTGTCAGTTGCTAAATTAACAAACACGCAGCTTTTAATTCTTTTTATGTAGAATGAAAAATTTGTTAGCAGATGTTACTTACAATAAGTAAATTGTACTGGTGCTTTGTAGTGCATGCTCCAGGACTTCCTGCTGGAGAAATTAGTTCACGGTCATTTGACACATATCTTTGTAAAAGCTAAAATTAATTTAAATTAAATTGCTAGCCTTGATTAAACCAATTTACATTTTGCAGCATATAAAAGAATAAAAGAGATTTGAAGTGTTTATGTAAATATGTTTACCTTTGACAATGTCGAGGATGAAGGCCATATTTTAGAAGATGTCAATTTAACTCAAAATACTGCATATTTCAGCAAAATCATTGTGTATAGAGCCCTTTTGAATGCAAAAAGCAAATTAAATTCTAGTCATATAGTGCTTGTTTTATTACAAGCTGCAATTTTAATGGATTTTATCCTCTTGCAGATGTTTACTTTGCACAAACTCTTAGCACTTTATGGCACTGTATAGATTGCTGAAAACTAACTACCAGCTGCCTGTCAATTTCTGAAATTTTTTCAGCTCTATTATTTTTTCTGCTAGTGGGATTTAATGGATGTTGCAATGGGCATAAGAAATACTGGCCTTCTGAAATAAAGCAATTTATTTGTATAGGGCTGCATTTGTAGCTCAGTCATTTCCAAAAAGTTGTTTCAGGAGCAGAATATAACCTTCAACAGCCATTCAAGCTGTATGTAATGGTAGGAATATTGAATATGGGCACATTAAACTCAGAAAAATGAAATGCAACTATTGGTGTATATAGTGCAAAAAAGCCCAACTCAAACTGACTTGCTCTATTAGTTATTTCTCCACTAACTTCCACTTCCTAGGCTCTGCAAGTTCATGGAGGGCTTTACTTGCTAGGGTTATTTTTAACATTTATTTCCTTATAAAATAGAACCTAATGAATGTAGATTTTAAACACACTTTAAAATGAGGCAGCACTTGACACCTGCAGATTAATGAAATGTGCTCATAACAGAACGAGAAAACGAATACACACACATATATATATATATATATATATATATAAAGCCCTGTATTAAAATTCCCTAAATATCTTACTAATTCATGGAAAACGCAGAAAAGGATTAATGTCAAGATATATCACTTGTCTTTATACTTATCAACTGTAAAACAAAGCACTAAAAAATAATATCAAAATGATGAGTAGGCTACAAATTTGGTGGATCAAACTTCTTTCATGGCTTTATTTGATCATTGTTTTTTACACTGAACGTTTTAATAAATAAGCAAACATTCGAGTTTGGTAACATTTCAGTTTTTATTTTTATTGAATTCAGATTTTTTTCTGGTCAGAATTTTAAAGGGGAAAACACAATTTTTTCATAGAAAAAACTAGAATTTCTTTGTGATACATTAAACCCCTGATGCTGCTAAAAGTCAGAATAAAAAAGTACTCCATCTAAAACCTGCCAAGGTCATTTAGAAGTCAATGGCAGATGTTCTGTTTACAAACGGAAGATATCATGATCTGCACTGGGATTCTTACAATAATCTGATTAATTTGTGGTTTTCGGGTGATAATCTGAAAAAATTGTATGATTCAGATTTTTGTCAAGATTTTATTAAGGGGCACATTTACTAAGCTCGAGTGAAGGATTCGAAGTAAAAAAACTTCGAATTTCGAAGTCTTTTTTTGGGTACTTCGACCATCGAATAGGCAACTACGACCTTCGACTTTGACTTCGATTCGAAGGATTCAAAGTAAAAATTGTTCGACTATTCGACCATTCGATAGTCGAAGTACTGTCTCTTTAAAAAAAACTTTGACTACATACTCCGGCAGTTTAAACCTACCGAGGTACAATGTTAGCCTATAGGGACCTTCCCCATCAGTTTTTTTTGATCGATCGATTAAAATCCTTCGAATCATTAGATTCAAAGGATTTCATCGTTCTCGAACGATTTTTACTTCGATCGATCGTAGTATTTGCACAAAATCCTTCTAATTCGATATTCGAATTTGAAGGATTTTACTTCGAGGGTCGAATTTGAGGGTTTATTAACCCTCGATATTCAACCCTTAGTAAATGTGCCCCTAAGTCTTTTCCTGCACCAGATTTTTTAGAGTTACTTTATTAATACAGAAAAAATGTGGATGCAAGTTTGGTTAAAGTGATTTTAAGAAAATTGGATTTGAATTTGGATTTCAGTAAATAACCCCCTTTGAGTATAATTTAATTGAAAAAATCGCTAAACTTCACATATTCAATTTTGATAAGCCCCATGGGCAGGTATTTTCATATATGGAGCACAAAGAGTGGTGGCAGTTTTCCCCTATCCATAGATTGTGCATGCACAGGGATTTTATACCCTTTCAAATGTATAAAATGCCCAGTTGCAGTTATTACTGCCTGAATAAAAGTAAATGTTATTCTTTCTAATATCAATTCCTCTTACAGTATATTAAACAAAACATACTCTAATTATGTTTCTTATTGGCAAATTGGGTACAGTTGCAATGGGTGCAGCTACTTTTACATATAGAGGTGGTTTCTGAACTAGGTCAAGTAATTGCCAAGTCAGAAAAAACTACCGGGTTTGTAAACATGCTTAATGACAACTTTCAGCTTGTTCAGGAACCTACACGGAATGACTCTCTTTAGGACCTGGTAATAAACTATAATACTGAACTCATCTAGAGCATTTGCTTGGATTATCATTTAGGGAATAGTGATCATAACATGGTCTCCTTTGAGCTTATGTTGCAGGAAATAAAATAACTAAAACACTATGGGGCATATTTATCAAGAATCATATTTGTGAGTCGTGTGAGGGTTTTTCTACTTTGGAGAAATTTGATTGTCAAAAACAACGGGGAAAAACTCTAAAGATCAAGATGTCCCGAAAAAACTCGAATCGATCTAATTTATGTCCTGAAAACATAAACATTGAGTTTCCGGCTAAAAACCAAATTTTTACATTTGAATTTTCAAATTTTTTTTCTTATTAACTCACAGACTTTAAAATTTTCGAAAATATAACTTGGATGTGTGACTTTGGGTGCAAAGAAATTTCGAATCATGGATGTGCAAACATCTGCAACATATTAAATGGGAAAGGGTTGTTATACCTGAAACATGTTGTGTCAATAAATGCACATTGCAATTATTCTGCCTTTGGCTGTATCCTTTCCAATTATACAATACTGAAGCTACTAGTAAATTATTTGCCATGTAGAAATACAATCTTTACTAAAGACACCCATTGATCAGGTTAGTAATGTTAGACTGCTATTATTTTGAACAGTACATATACAACATTTTAATAGCATGAATGGGCAATAATTCAGTATAAATATACAAAAATATGGTTGCAAACAACAAAAGAGTCTTTAACCCTAAAATGATGATTATAATCTCAACAGGGCAGGAATCTCGTTACTCATCTCTTAACATTTAGCACTTACAACAGATTCATTGACCTATCAAAAATGATTGCATCACATATTAAGGGGCCGATTCACTAAGGGTTGAATATCGAGGGTTAATTAACCCTCGATATTCAACTAGGATTCCTTCGACTAGAATTCCTTCGATTGAACGATAAAATCCTTCGAATCGAACGATTCAAAGGATTTTAATCCAACGATCGAAGGAATATCCTTCGATCAAAAAAAGTTAGCCAAGCCTATGGGGACCTTCCCTATAGGCTAACATTGACTTTGGTAGCTTTTAGATGGTGAACTAGGGGGTCGAAGTTTTTTTTAAAGAGACAGTACTTCGACTATCGAATGGTCGAATAGTCGAGCGATTTTTACTTCGAATCCTTCGATTCAAAGTCGTAGTCGTAGTCGAAGGTCGAAGTAGCCCATTCGATGGTCGAAGTAGCCCAAAAAAACTTTGAAATTTGAAGTTTTTTACCTTATTATATATTTCCATGAAAAAGTATCTGTAATGTGTCATCATTAAAAGTAATGTTTTATACATAGCTCTAGGTGGTGGATAGTGGCTTCTTATGATTTTAATACATAAGAGAAATGTAAAACAAAGGTTCATTTTTTAACTGACCATTGCCCTGCCAAATAGGCATTTCTGGTGTAATGGGATAAAACGAAAAGCAAAATAAATGAAATATTCAAGATATATGTTTCAGAATCATGTTCATGTGTGCTGTCCCACTGATTCATTTTAAAAGATATTATTTTGGAATGTTAGAAAAAATTCCAGATTCTCTTTGCAAAGCACATCTCAGGGTTCGGAAATCAAAGCAAATGAAGCATTTAATTCGTTCAATTCAGCAAACAAGCACAATCAGAAACAGTTAAAGTTTATAAGAGAAGCACTGTCATTAGTTGATTTTAGATTACTCAACTATCCAGCTATGAGAAAGCTTAAATTGCTCCAACTGATGGTTCAGATACATTTAATTTACATTTAATCAGTGAAATCAAGAAAAGAAAATCAACCATATTTTTTCGTTAAAAGTTGCTTCAGAAGATTGAGAACAATCCAAAACCAATCCCTGCGTCACAAATAGG
Source organism: Xenopus laevis (assembly GCF_017654675.1). NCBI lineage: Eukaryota > Metazoa > Chordata > Amphibia > Anura > Pipidae > Xenopus > Xenopus laevis. The sequence goes on along the minus strand of NC_054374.1, from coordinate 98,335,074 downwards.
GGCACATTTACAAAGCTCGAGTGAAGGATTCGAATTAAAAAAACTTTGAATTTCAAAGTGTTTTTTTGGCTACTTCGACCATCGAATGGGCTACTTCGACCTTCGACTACGACTTCGACTACGATTCGAACTAAAAATCGTTCGACTATTCGACCATTCGATAATCGAAGTACTGTCTCTTTAAGAAAAACTTCGACCCCCTAGTTCGGCAGCTAAAAGCTACCGAACTCAATGTTAGCCTATGGGGAATGTCCCCATAGGCTTGCCTGCGTTTTTTTGATCGAAGGATATTCCTTCGATCGTTGGATTAAAATCCTTCGAATCGTTTGATTCGAAGGATTTAATCGATCGCAGGATTTGATCGCAGGATTTGCGCTAAATCGTTCGACTTCGATATTCGAAGTCGAACGATTTTAGTTCCTGGTCGAATATCGAGGGTTAATTAACCCTCGATATTCGACCCTTAGTAAATCTGCCCCTTAAACATTTTACCTTTAGTTTTTGACCACATACATAACATTTCAATTTTCATATAATTAGCTGGCTTTTGATGATCAGTGTCAATGCAATAATACAAAGGTAAATTACAGAAGGCAAATTCTAAAGGTTAAAGCCTTGCATTAAAGAGCAGAACAAACAACTGAATATATCACGTAAAGGTGAAAAGAACTTTAACATTTGCCAAGTTATAGAAGAGAGTGGCTTCATGCTGCAAGATGTGTTTACATTTTTTTTATCAAGAAAAGTGTCATACTAAACTGCATTTTATAAAGCAATGTACATTTTCATTTAAGGAGTTGATAAATGAACATAAACATACTTTAAGATTGTCAGCACACACATAGTAGAGAGCACTAGATGCTTCTCAAAGAGAATAAATACTCTGTCTTAGCTAAATATTGCATGGAATTTATCACATCAGCTGCCAAGCTTCTAATATGCAGTTTAATAGCTCTGCCATGTCTGAAAGTGCTATCTTAAAATTAAACACAGAGATTGTAATCAGGTCATTTAGTTGATCACTTTGCTATATGACCAGACCAATTTTTTTTGACCAGGAGTGGTCAAAACTATCTTCCATTATTGGCCCTCCATCTATCTAGCCTTCCCTACTTCGGTCAAAGCTTTCCTCTGCCTTAAACCTTTGGTGTCTAGGAAGCTCCATTTTACACAACCAGCTACATAAATTCAAAATGGCCTGGATATGAGGAAAGTCCCAACAGTTATAACCAAGTAAAACATATTGTCTATATCCCAATCAGCAAACTAGGGTGGCTGATGGGGAAACAGTTTGCATATTATTCCCAGAAACCAGTGCCAATTGCAGTCTACTTTTCTACTCTTCTACTCTGTTTTAAAATGTTCAACATTCCTTGTTTGTCTTTTGACAGATATCAGATTTGTGTAAGCTTTTCAAATACACTATAACTCAGGGACATATAAATGATACTTTATCTGCTCATAGCACAGTTGAGGTTATAATTAGAGCTAACTGAAAATATATCTGAATATAAATCAAACTCAATTTCCTTTCTTGTATTCCCAATCAAAACCATAAAAGTGTTCACTTTTCTTTGTTAGCACAAGCAACTAATTATATTGCAAATAGAATCCCTATATTTAGCCTGGAAAAAATAGAAAAATAGAAATGAATGACGCTAGTTTCAGAGGGCCTTTCCAATGTACCGTGCGTATGCTGCTGATGACATTTAAGCCAGTGTTAATGAACTAGACAAACCAGACAGCGCTGGGGATGGGTTTAACTCTCTGGACAGTTCACAAGCAATCTGCTGAAGTTGGAAGTCAAGATAATTAATTCAAGCCCATTTCTATGTTAATGGCTTTTGAAACAAAAGTGTACTCTAAGCATTATTCTGTAAAATGTAAAGCAAGAAAACTAAAATTATGAAGTCCATTCACAAGTTCAAATAATCTATTATCTGTTGCAAAGAAAAGACATTTACACCACAATTTTACTTTCTCTTATTACAGATAAGATAGTTAATTCTGGAATCTAGAAATTCAAAACTGACATTTTTTTAATCCTGTTATGCAAAAATGCTATTATGTTCTATTAATATTTTTTTTAAATAATGCATTTCCATTTACAGCACACTGGACAATTGTGGGAGTTCCGAACGTCATGTTTTTAAACAGCGCAAATACACTGCCCTTGACTTCTATCCAAATGCTCGTCAAGTGACTGGTAACTGGTAAACCTTTTTTATCTCCTAGTTCATAAAATGTCATGTTAATCAGGCAAGGGAACTTAGGTTAGGATAACATTTTTATTAATTTTTCTTGGAAATCAGCACATGGTGGTGTCAATTTAAGAACAGGTACATAGCAGATAATGCCACCAACTGGCAGTATTTACCAGACAAGTGTAGCCAAGTTTTAGGTAGGCTGGAAAAATACAGTGCTACATCTATAATTCTTCCAAGTTAGACTGATGTCTTATTAAGAGTCCTTAGGTCACCAAAACATTTCTAAGCAAAATTTCAATATGCATTCATAAAATATTTCTAATACTTTAAAGGGTAAAAGATTATTTACACTTATGGACAGATTTTTAAATGGTCGTGAAAATTTGAATAAAAAAAATTCGAATTTTGAGCTAATTTGTGTGTACTTCGACTAGGGAATAGTCCAAATTAAATTTGAATTTGAAAAAAATTCTAAAATTCGAATATCGAAATTTATCACGCACTGTCTCTTTAAAAATTCGACTTTGCCGAATTGCTGTTTTTTTAGCCAATGGGGACCTCAAAAATCAAAGGGTTTTTTTTTCAAAAAACGTTGAATCGAATTTGATTGAATGTGCTGTTACTTCGATTCGTACAATTAGAAGTCGATTGAAAACTGACCTATTCAATCAAAAACTGACCTATTCGGCCAAGAAAAAAACTTGGATTTTTTTTTATAAATTTTGGTTGGTCTTTTTTTAATTCAAATTTAAAAATTTTTAAATTTGAAATCCGACCCTTGATAAATCTGCCCCTTAGTATATTACTGTGTTCCTTAATGCCTCAAAGCTCTATGCACAGCAAATGAACTACAAACTCTACACATTTAAATGTGCCATTTCAATAGACCTTATGAATTACAGTGGGGCGGATTTATCAAAGGTCGAGGTGAATTTTTGAATTGAAAAAAATTTAAATTTTGAGCTGTTTTTGTGTGCTTCTACTAAGGAATAGTCCAAATTCTATTCAAATATTGAAATTTATCATGTACTGTCTCTTTTAAAAATTAGACTTCGACCATTTGCCATTTAAAACCTGCCAAATTGCTGTTTCAGTCTATGGGGGACCTCCTAGAACCTATTTAGAGTCAATTGGTGGACTTTGAAAAATCAAAGGTTTTTTTGGGAAAAACTTAAAATCAAATTAGATTGAATGCTATATTACTTCAATTCAAACAATTCTAATTCAGCCAAATACGGATCTATGCGATCGAAAATGGACCTATTCGACCCAAAAAAAAACTTTGACTTAATTTCGGTTGGACTTTTTGAATTCAAATTTCGATGTTTTTTTCAATTCCAAATTTCGACCCTTGATAAATATGCCCCTAAGTATATCTCATTCATGTTAATCGAGACACTTTGTCCTCTAAGCAGACTTTCACCTATAAACATACTTTCTGTTTAGATTACTGAAATATTTAGCAGTGCACTCTTTATTTTTATCTGTTCGTGTATAACTTACATCTGCACTCTTGTAGGTTCCCTGGAACCAAAGACCAAAATCCATCACTTCATAATAAAAAGGTGAGGGAGGGGGCTTGGATGAGTCTTTGAGGCAAAGAAGGATGAGGCAATGGTCCTTGCAAGAACAAGCAGACTATCGTGGTTTCCTTTCTGTGAAATCATGCGTGTCTGCAAAAAGAAATATCTATATTAATATTTGTGCATGTTCATACACTGTTTATGCATCTTTGCTACAACCCCAACTGAATTAGGTCATGTTAATAAGGGTATATTTCCATAGTGTGAAAGTCATTCCACTAATCTACTCTAGTTAAAGTTTAACCAATTCATATAGTTGGTCTACTCCCAAACCCAAAACTCTTTCCAATGAATTCATCCCTTTAATCTGTCAATTTTCAGAAAACAAGACATTGCTGAAGTATTAGTTCAAGGAGGCTTTTAATTGATGGAGATTTAGGAGCTGATCTATTATAAATTATTAAGATTTAATTACTTTTTAATTTTTTTTCCTCACAGGGAAAAACAGTTATTTTTTGTAATTTGACTACTGGGTAGAAAGAAAATTATTTCTACTGGGAAAAAAAGCAAAAAAAAATAACTTTTCATAAATCTTATACTGTTTTTGTGGTTCCATCTGAGAAAATAAAAATATGAACCTAAAGTCTGATTTACTTTATCTTCTTTTTAATAAACACACATGAAGTTTACTGTCTTCTTGGGCTCCACTTATACTAAGAAATGCTCAGGGTTATTGTTCACAGCTTCTAATTCTAAAATTTCTTGAGTAGGATTTTGCAATGATATACAGAGTTGTGCCCATCTGATAAATGAAAAAAAGAAGGACATTAAGGGGCAGATTTATTAAGGGTTGAATTGTAAATTAGAATTTGAAATTCAAATTTTCGAGTTTTTTATGGTCAAAACTGTAAAAATTCAACTAGGGAGTTATTCAAGTTTGATTCGAGTTTTTAAAAAAACATTTAATTAGATTTTTGGGATTTATCATACTCTGGCCCTTTAAGAACTCGAATTTGACTATTCACCACCTAAAACCTGGTGAATTGATGTTTAAGTCAATTAATAAAATTTGATTTTATTAATACATTTCTATTGAGTTTATGGGAGTTTTAAAAAACTCAAATGAATTCAAAATTCGACCCTTGATAAATGTGCCTCTAGATGTAAACAGAATGCAAAACACAATGCAAAAACGTTTACAAAAAGGGAAAACAAAGTAAGAAAGCATTTATGTAATAGTTGGAATATATTATTGGTCATGCAAACTTAAAGTAGTGTGGGTAGATAATAAAACGAGAATGACTGATTTAATAGTCCATATGAAAAAATGTAATATGGGAATGCATTATACTGACAGAAGATCTGCTTACACTGGAACTTTGGAGTCATGGTGGGCACATATGTTATCGGATACATATTTTATATATATACATCCACAGCGATAACTCAGCACTCACAGGACATATATTTCATGTGTGCATATAATATATATATATATATATATATATATATATATATATATATATATATATATATATATATATATATATATATATATATATATTGTGAGACACCAGCTAGAAAAGTAATAAATAATTTCTATAGTTCACCTAGGTTTCTTACCCATACATGGTGAAAGACTCCATGGAATAGGTATAGGTATAACAGCTTATGTTCTTTCTCTGAGTTATTTTGAATTCCTGGTCTGGGTCCTGGAGTCTGGAGACTTTTTAGAGCATTGGGTGGGATGAAGCTTCCATTCCTATTCCATTACGGATTTTGTGCCAGCCTGAGTACTAAAATTAGGTTTTACAATTCAGAACAGTGAGAAGGGGAAGCACTGAGAGGAGAGATCAGGCTCCCTAAAACCAAGCCAGCCAGATTTATTGGGAGAGGTACTGAGGCTTGGGAGGAGGCATTGAAAGTTTCTGAATGTTTGGATTTATGCCATGCTGAAGTAAGCTGTTTTCATTTTTTCACTTGAACTGTGTTATTTAGCAGAATAATTGAGCAGGCCCAGTCCTGTTTACAAACTCCACTTGCTGTAACTTCATGTTATGCAAGCACTGCAGCCACCAATTCAGCAGATCCCCACTATATATATATATATATATATATATATATATATATATATATATATATATATATATATATATAATATATAGCCAGGGTGCATGCCACCAATCACTGTAAAACACACCTCATCGAAGATTTTGGATTTTGAATAAAAGACATTATTCATTTTATAAGTCCTGTGCGTGTGGCTTCTTTGAGGAGCTATATATATTTATATTGGGAACAGCACATTCTATTCCAAATCAAATTCATGTTATTCCTATAAACTGAAAAATGTTTCAAGATTTTGCTTTCCTTTGAATCACTGAAGAATGTTTCTGAGAACTGTTCCCTATATGTGTTGCATGGAGTCAACCAACTTCTGGCACCTGTTACATTCCACAATTCTTCTTCATTTCTCGGTTTTGCCTCAGAAACAGCATGTCACCCCACAAGTTTTCTATTGGATTATGGTCTGGGGATTGGGCTGGCCACTCTATAATGTCAATCTTGTTGGCCTGGAACCAAGATGTTACTTGTTTACTGGTGTGTTTGGGGTTCTCTTCAGCATAAGGCAACATGACCTCTTCAAGTATTGAAACTGATACATTATCCCTGGTATGTGATAAATAGGCCCAACACCATAGTATGAGAAAGATCCCCATATCATGATGCTTGTGCCACTATGCTTCACTGTCTTCACAGTCTGCTGTGGCTTGAATTCAGTGTTTGGGGGTTTTCTGACAAAATGCCTGCAGCCCCTGGACCCAAAAAGAACAATCTTGCTTTCATTGGTCCACAAAATGTTGCTCAATTTACTTTAGGCCAGCCATTGGAGTATATTTATCAAAAAATGAAGTTAGAGATCGACACAGTCCTCTAGAGTGAAAACCAGTCACTCTCCATTAACTTCTATGGGATTTTTAAAATAGTATTAAAAAGAGTATTAAAAGAGTATTATGGGTAAAAGTGAAAGTTGGAGTATTCCAATAGAAATATATGGAGAGTGGCAGAATTTCACTCTAACGGACTGTGGCGATCTCTGTACTCTATAAAAACTACTACTTGCACACCATCATAATAATCTATGGTACATTATTGTCAGATGACACTGTGAGGCTCATTTATTAACGCAGCGCAGCGCTAAAAAGAGCGCAGAGGTCTGATATTTGCCCAGAGCATGCGAGTATTTATTAATGTTACGCACAACCCTGCAAGATACCTTAAAAAGTGGATTGTGCGCTTTTGTAGACGCAGGCAGTTGAGACGGTGCGTCTCAGTTGTCGCAATGCTTATAATAAATTGTGCGCTCTGGAAGTCCGCAAAGGTAAGGCTTAGTTGTGCGCATGTATGAACGCACATCTTATTTTAGTTGCGCTACCTATCGTGCATATTGCGTTCAATGTGCCCCACCTGCGTTTATTTTTACGCAAATATTTCTTTGCTTCCAAAGGTTTTTCGGCATCCTGAAACTCTTAAAGGAACCTTGGTCTCTTTTAAAATGTTGGGGGCGAGACCTGGTTGCTTGTTCTCCTTTGAGTTATCTTTTAGTTTAACATTTGGTTAGTGGTTATCATTTTCCATTAGTTGTAGAGTTTGTTTTAATTAGCTTTTTATTTAGCAGTTCTCTTGTTTGCAGTTTTAGCAATGTGTTTGCTAGGGTCCAAATTACCCTAGCAAACATGCATTGATTTCAGTAATAGATTCAGATATGAAAAGGTTAGGCTTTCAATAGAAACTGGAGTAATAGACACAGCATTTGTCATCTGAAAAACAAACATCCCCACCAACAGGCAGCAGACACTAATTGCCAGAACCCAATTTAGCAGTATTGCCCTGCACACATAAGTAAAATTGACATTCAATCAACATGAATCGCAAAAATGCGAACAAACTAGCGCAGCTATTTTGAAGAGCGTTACTATTACGCCACCAAGAGGCTGTCGTAAAAATTGTGGTGCTGTTGTGTGGGCGCAAATGTGCGAATATATAGATGCAACTCTGTGACGGCCGCAGTACAAGCGCATTGTAGCCACGCCCCCAGACACGCCCCTCTCAAACACGGCATAGTTTGCGACATAAATGCCCAATCTTTTGCGCAAAGCACATAAAAAAAGCCATCGCAAAAGCTAAGTGATGCAATAACACGCAAATATATTTGCGGTGTCGCTTGTGGTGGCGCAGTCAAATTTTGCGTCCAATTATGCGCTGCGCTGCGTTAATAAATGAGCCCCAGTGTCCTTTTCACAGCTGTGAGGGCCATTTTCGTCTGGAGATGAGGGATCCCCAGGTAATACCTTAAGTTGAGCTCAATTACCATGCACGCATCTGCTATACACATGTACTGTATATTCTTGTCTTTAATACTGTGTAATTTGGACAGTGAACACCAGATATAATTACAATTAATTATTTTCTTGGGTTTGTCAAAATACCAGTCTATTTAAATTTTACCTCCCTGTTCTTGTTTACCTGCCCTTATATATTTCCCTAGATTACAGGGTAAAATCTGCCTCTCCTGTTAATCCAAAACCATCCACCTCAGTTATTGGGTTTCTGACAAACTATCTATACAAAATAAACAAAAGAGGTTTAAATCATGATGTAAGAAATTATGTTTAATGTATCTGCTTTTTTCTTTCCAATGCATATTTAATTCAAAATGTGAAAAGCTATGATAGTCCTACAGTACATACTGTTTAAACCTGTATTTTATATGTTAAGCTAAACCTCAAGCACAGTTTGTTTAGTAATAAATTGAATATATGACATCAATAAAACATAAATATAAATATTGAATTAATATATTGTGATTTACGCATTTTGAGGTTCGTTTACTAAAAGCCATATTTTTTTAACTATTCCCAGATTTCCTTTTTTAACAGATTTGGTTGAACCTTTTAGCTTTAGAGTTAAGTAAAGCAATTCACCAGTTGGAGTTATTTGGCAGTAGAGTGAGTCTATAATTCTTTGATGTAATAAAAAGTGAGGAGGCATAGCTTTATGAATGATGTTAACATTAACATATTACTAAGAGGCTCTTACTCAGCCAAAGAAAATTAAACATTCCTGATTGTCAAAATCCACATAACTCATACTGAGGAATATAATAACAGCCACAATATTTGCCCAAGTGCAGTAAACCACAGAAAACAAAAAAGATGTTTGCTGTTGACAAGTAAATGATACATACTGTTTAGCTGCTATAGATCACAAGACCAGTAACAAAATGTGCACTTCTATTAAATAAGCCCTCTAATGTGCAGGTAAATGCCCTATCAAATAATTCTTAGAAAATTACTGAAATGAATTCTACACCCGAGAGGTTGCATTTTTTTTTCCGAATGTATGTGTATTTTGTGCAAGGGACTGATTTAATTGTTGATGGATCTGTATGTGAAAGCTGGGTGTTTTGCCAGTTATGTTCTGGTGCAATAGTGTTATGCTAACGTATGAAACATTTGCTGAAAGTCAGCATAAAACTGAAGCTACAAAAGGGCTTATTACAAAAGTAAGCAGTTTTATACAACTACAATTACACATAAAAAAAGCTTTACCAGATACTTTGGTTTTGGCCAATAAATTCCCATTAATGGCTTACTCTTAGAGGACACCACACATACTGTTTTCAGAGCTGGACCCTCACATGTATTTGAAGGATGTGTGCTATAAGTGTACTTTATCAATATGTCTGTTCCTATAACAGGCAGTTATATACAGTATATTAAACCAAAATTGACAGTACAAACAAACAACCCAGTATGGAAAAGTGAGACATAACAGATTATTCCTACAGGTACAGTTTGAAGTACTAATTATTATTTACTTACTGCAGTTGGAGTAAACAGTCAGGTTGCCTACTATTTTCACTCCACCTTGGCAGTGGCATATTAACACACACAAAAACACGTGATAAAATATACTAGTGCTGAAAGACTTTTTATTAGTATCAGTGGGTTTGTTCCATATAGAGATCAGCATATACAATGAATGAACGCTGAATATGTTACACAAAAAACTATAAAATCCAAATTTTTAGTGGGAAAAAAAGCTTGATTTTTTTTAGATTTATCCAATATGGAAAAAGTCAGAATCTGAAAATACTCCACCTCAGACCTGTCAAGGTTGTATATACTGTAAGTCAATGGGAAAGATCCTTATCTTATTTGGAAGTTTCTGTGGTCTCTGCTGGAAGTAGCCCAAAAATCTGACTATTTAAGGCTTTTTGGGCAAAAATCTGAATAATTCTGGCTTTTCTGGAAAAAGTCTGAAAAATCAAGCGATTCGGGAAAAAAATCTGAAAAAATTGCATGATTCGGATTTTCACTCAATTGTATCGTGTTTTTATCTGATGCAAAAGATCTTGCTTTTTTTAATAATTAATAAGGTCCAATCGTGGATTCTAGTTTGGTCAGACTTTTTATTTTAAATACTCTGATTTTAGTAAATAAGGCCCCTAAAGTCTGCCAAAAAATAGTTTTTTAAGTCAACTTTATTATTTTCAAAAAGAATACAGATGATAAATTGTCAGCAAATTACACATCAATACACGGTTTTCTTGCATGTTACTGTATATCATCTTCATTCTTGATATGATAAACATGTAGATACAAAGCTTAACTAAGAAGAAAACAGAGGAGAGTGAATCTAATATAAGTAATTCTAAAGCAACTGGACTTACTGAGTAATCATTAAAGATGTTTCTCTACTCATCCGTTCAGCTTCTTCAGTTCAACTGACTGATGAGGGAAATGGTTTCTCCACCTTGACAAGAATCGTCTCTTTCACTACTCATTCAAACCAGCGGTCTTCTTTTCCAAGATTTGGATATTGCTTTCTTCAAAGGAGTGTCCCTTGTCTTTTAGGTGTAGAAAGGCAGCCAAGTCTTGCCCTGTAGAGTTCACCCTCCTATGCTGAGCCATTCACTTGGTGAGCAGTTGTTTTGTCTCCCATATGTATAGTTCAGTGCACTCCTCGCTACACTGGACTGCGTATACCACATTGCTTTGTTTTCCTTTAGGCGTTGGATCCTTTGGGTGTACCAATTTTTGTCTCAGTGTGTTGCTAGGTTTAAGAAACACAGGGATGTGGTGTTTGTTGAAAATCCTCCTGAGTTTCTCCGATAATCCAGCTACATATGGGATGACTATGTTCCGCCTACTATGTGTCTCTGGGTGGTTATTTCTATTGGTGTTCCTGTTGGGCTTTGTTGCTGCTGTTTTGATAAATGCCCAGTCTGGGTAGCCACACACTTTTAAAGCTCCTCTGAGATGTTTATGCTCCTTGTCCTTGGACTCTGTATCAGTTGCCACACTTTCTGCCCTGTGGTGCAGAGTTCTAATGACAGACACTTTGGGGGTTATTTACTAAACTCCGAATACCCAAAAATCCTCAAAAATCCAAAAGAATTTGTGATTTTTTTTTTATAAAATTGGACTTTTAAAAAAATCACAAATTTTTCGGAACTTATTAAACCCTGAGGGCTAAAAAGCCTGAATATAAAAACAGGGCATCTCAAACCTGTCGAGGTTGCATAAAAGTCAATGGGAACAGTCAATTAGATTTTTGGTTGTGTCAGGGGTTTTGGGCAAAATTCACAAAAAAATCTCAAAAATCTGGGCTTTTCCTGCAAAGCAAATTTTCGGGAAAATGTAATAATAAATAAGCGATAAAAACCCGAGCGGGTTAGATCGGAGTTTGTAGCAGCCGATATTGAGATAAATTCGGACCTTGATAAATAACCCCCCTAGTGTTCCAGCGGATGGTGGGACTTGAACAACAGATATTGATCTGTATGAGTTGGTTTTCCTGTATACTTCTGTTTTCAAGTTACTGCATAGTGTCACCTCTCTGAAGAGTTACAATGTGCCATTGTGATTGGATTAGTGGAAGAGTTTATATGCTGAGGACTTCCCACACCAGTCAGTTGAACTGACGAAGCTGCTCGGATAAGTAGTGAAACGTCTTCATTGATTATTCAGCAGGTCCAGTTGTTTTAGAATTACTTATATTAAATATACCATGACCTGGATGAATGAAAATCTTCATAGTTAGAGGAACATAATGTAGGAGGTGAGGAAAAGACAGAAAAAGTATCCCTTCTAGACAACATGGAATTGCATACAGCAACTCAGTGACTGAGCTGTATAATTTGTGATCAAAGAGGGGTTATTTGTTTCTTCCTTGATCAGGTACAGTATTTTGATGTATCTATTTAAGAAATATTCTAAAACAGTGACTCCTTCTATGGGGCAGATTCACTAAGCGCCAAATTTGCAATAGCGTCTGCTTTACTCACATCGCAACACTTTGCCAGGCGTAGAGTCGCCAGGACAACGCAATTTCACTAAAATCCGAAGTTGTGTCCAGGGCGCGAATGCTGGCGAAGTAGCGCTAGTGTTACTGTGGCAAGCGAAGCGAAGTTGCGATAGCGTTGGCTAATTTGCATACGGCCGGAAGTTAAAGTTCAATGGACGTATATGTTGCATCCAATACATTACACTACACAAGCCCGTGAAACTTAATAAAATAAAATAGAGTTGTTATATTGCCCTACACATGATCCCAGTGTATAGTTTATGTGTCATATGCTAGGAAATGTAGGGGGGAAGCCGGGTACCCCAGAACAAATTTACAATGTTTTGCAGCCTATCACCCTGAAAATGAAAAGTCACCAGCGTTTTTTGGGGCTTAGAAAAATTTTCAACTATTTTTTGAGGAAGTCCTATCTACTCTATTGCACTTCACCTGGTCTGAGGTGGTGAAGGCAAGTCTGGCGCAAGAGGTAACGTTCAGTAAAATCTGCGTCTTAGTGAATTTTTGTAGTTACGTCCCTTCGCCAGAGCGAAACTTCGCCAGACATAAGGGAGCGAATTACCGCTAGGGTCTATTTCCTTGACTATCGAAGTTACACCTGCGCCCGTTAGTAAATTGGCAAAGTAACTAAATGACCTCACGCTGGCGAATTTTCGCTAACGCTAGTCACTTCGCCCTTTAGTAAATATGCCCCTATATTCCTGGAAGCAAACTGGAGGCGACCCAGACCACATCCCTTGCAACCATGAACTGTGTTCTGTGGCAGCACCACTGGAGAACACTGAAACATTGAAAAAATAAAAAAGAAAGGAGGAAACCTGTATGCTGTGGGTATATCTCATAAAATTTAAAAAAGAAAAAAGAAAGGAGGAAAACTGTATGCTGTGGGTATATCTTATATATCCAATGTTTGGATTTATTCAGCCTAGTTGCCATCAAGTACAAGGTATTGTTTTGTTATTACAGAGAAAAAGTAAATTATTTTTAGAAATCAGAATTTTCTCATTAGTAGTACTGTACATTAATATAGGGTTCTTTGGTAAAAAGTTTATTTTAAAAATTTTTAGGTTTTAATTGATAACAATAAATGGAATTTATTAAAATGTATTTCATGGGATGCCCAGTCGCTGTGAGATTGCGTATATAAGGGAATTGTATTGTAACCTCGGTAAGCCTATGAATAAAGGAGTGATTCCCGAAATGCATCAGGCATAACTACCACCAGCCTTTGGCAATAAACCTGCATTTTTATCCAGAGTGCCGTCCATCTTCTTTACTTTGTTGCATTGGGCAAATATATTCCTGTCTAGTAGCAGGTGGAGTTCTTCACAAAACAATCTAATGTAGATAAAATTAACGTATATTACATAGAAGTTACTCCTCCCATGCAGTCACTCCTCCCAGAATACACCTGTCTTTTCTCAGAGGGGTGAATTGTTATCTTGTTCTCTTATTTTCTTTTTTCGTCTTTTTTAATTTTTTTTTAATTTTGATGGTTGTTATGATTCAATTGCCATAATTACACTGACAAGTACGACAACTGAACATGGACATATTTGCAAAATTAACATTCATACAGTATCAATGTTGCATCATAGATGTCAATCAATGTTGGAATTTGAAATTTTGCCACAATTGATTTTTTTGCCCAAAAACTCACAGATTGGAATTATATTTTCAAAAACTTGAATGTTGGGTATTTATTATGAACAGAAAAAATCAAATGTTAAACTTCGGCATCTTAAAGCTTGCAAGTTTATATAGAAGTCAATGGGAGTTGTCCTAGGCAAAATTCTAACTATTTTTTAAATGCAACATTTTCAAGGTTTTTTTGAGCTTATAAACATACAAATTTGAAATGTTTTTTGCGTTTTTTTTTGAGTGTGTTAATGCACAACTTTGATTTTTTTCGAATTTTTGCACAATTATAGAGGTTTTTTTACAAAGTGAGTTTGGTCAAAGTAGAAAAGAACTCTTTAAAATTAAAACATCTGGAAAAATACAATTTAAATTGCTATGAGCCCTTTCATATATCAGGGGCCCACCATCAGAGGATGGTGGGCCCCTGAAATGCCCCTTTTACCCATTTATAAAACAGCTCTGATGGCCAGTATCAGAAGAGATGGGACACTTAACAGAGAAGGGTATGATATAATATAATGTTAGTAGAAACATCAATTTGCCAATCTTTATTCCACAGCCTGAAAGTAGGGGAGTTGCTTTACTTATCTTTTACTCCACAGCACTGCAGCGGTTGCAAAAAAAAAAAATACATCATATATACTATCATAAATATACATCATATATACTAGGTATATACTGTACATTATTATGAATTTAATACATCTTTATGAAATGCATTGTTCTATACTCTTAGACACACACATATATTATATTTTCTTTTACCTCCATTTCTTTTAAATGGCAAAAGTGGTATAGGGATGGAATTCAATGCTACCAAACTTACAATATAAACTGTATAGTACAGTACATAGATAGAGCTTAAAAAATTGCTGGTAAAGGATGCTTAGAAATAGTACTGCTATACAGATATATGGCGATAATTTATAATGTTTCTACTGAGCAAAAATATTTAGTATATTTAGTATAGTATTTGTATAGCTCATTAAGGGTTGTAAAATGCATATTAGTTACTGCTGCCATTGATTTCTTATGAACAAAAACCTTTAAATATATTATAAAGCTGGCTTTATGCCACCCATCTATAAAAAGTAGGGATGTCGCGGACTGTTCGCCCGCGAACTAATTCGCGCGAACATCGACTGTTCGCGTCCACCGAATGTTCGCGAACGTCGCGCGACATTCGCCAATTTGGGTTCGCCTTAGCTGGCGCTTATTTTTTACCTCTCACCCCAGACCAGCAGATACATGGCAGCCAATCAGGAAGCTCTCCCTCCTGGACCACCCCCACACCCCCTGGACCACTCCCCTTCCATATATAAACTGAAGCCCTGCAGCGTTTTTTCATTCTGCCTGTGTGTGCTTGGAAGAGCTAGTGTAGGGAGAGAGCTGTTTAGTGATTTGAGGGACAGTTGATAGTAACTTTGCTGGCTAGTAATCTACTTGATACTGCTCTGTATTGTAGGGACAGAACTCTGCAGGGATTTGAGGGACATTTTAGGTTAGGTAACTTTGCTGGCTAGTAATCTACCTTCTACTGCAGTGCTCTGTATGTAGCTGCTGTGGGCAGCTGTCCTGCTGCTGATCTCTCATCTGCTGACTGCTGCCTGTAACCCAATAGTCCTTGTAAGGACTGCTTTTATTTTCTTTTTTGTTTTTTTACTTTGCTACTATAAGAGCCCAGTGCTATTAGTCTAGCTGTGTTGGGGAGTGGGACTGGTGTGCTGCTCCTAGTAGTTCAGCACCAACCAGAGTAATTTTTTTTTTTTAATATACATATATAAATTTTTTTATTTTACTTATCTTACTGTTCTTTAACGTGTCCAGTGCTGTTTGCTGTTCTTCATAGTAGTGCACCAATAGTAGTGCACTTGCAGGCATTGTTTGCCCAGTGTGTTCTTCAAACAACTGCCACCTAGCTGTGTGAGCTTGTTCACATTCTGTCTAAATATCAATAATAATACCGTCTCCAGAAACACCACCTGAGTGACGTTTTCCAAGCAGCAATAATATATTCCGTATCCACTGCTGTAGTATATACGTTGACCTTGCAGGCATTGTTTGCCCAGTGTGTTCTTCAAACCACGGCCGCCTAGCTGTGTGAGCTTTTTCACATTCTGTCTAAATATCAATAATAATACCGTCTCCAGAAACACCACCTGAGTGACGTTTTCCAAGCAGCAATAATATATTCCGTATCCACTGCTGTAGTGTATACGTTGACCTTGCAGGCATTGTTTGCCCAGTGTGTTCTTCAAACAACTGCCACCTAGCTGTGTGAGCTTGTTCACATTCTGTCTAAATATCAATAATAATACCGTCTCCAGAAACACCACCTGAGTGACGTTTTCCAAGCAGCAATAATATATTCCGTATCCACTGCTGTAGTGTATACGTTGACCTTGCAGGCATTGTTTGCCCAGTGTGTTCTTCAAACAACTGCCGCCTAGCTGTGTGAGCTTTTTCACATTCTGTCTAAATATCAATAATAATACCGTCTCCAGAAACACCACTTGAGTGACGTTTTCCAAGCAGCAATAATATATTCCGTATCCACTGCTGTAGTGTATACGTTGACCTTGCAGGCATTGTTTGCCCAGTGTGTTCTTCAAACAACTGCCACCTAGCTGTGTGAGCTTTTTCACATTCTGTTTAAATATCAATAATAATACCGTCTCCAGAAACACCACCTGAGTGACGTTTTCCAAGCAGCAATAATATATTCCGTATCCACTGCTGTAGTGTATACGTTGACCTTGCAGGCATTGTTTGCCCAGTGTGTTCTTCAAACAACTGCCACCTAGCTGTGTGAGCTTGTTCACATTCTGTCTAAATATCAATAATAATACCGTCTCCAGAAACACCACCTGAGTGACGTTTTCCAAGCAGCAATAATATATTCCGTATCCACTGCTGTAGTGTATACGTTGACCTTGCAGGCATTGTTTGCCCAGTGTGTTCTTCAAACAACTGCCGCCTAGCTGTGTGAGCTTTTTTCACATTCTGTCTAAATATCAATAATAATACCGTCTCCAGAAACACCACCTGAGTGACGTTTTCCAAGCAGCAATAATATATTCCGTATCCACTGCTGTAGTGTATACGTTGACCATAAAAGGCATTGTTTGCCCAGTGTGTTCTTCAAACAACTGCCGCCTAGTTGTGTGAGCTTGTTCACATTCTGTCTAAATATCAATAATAATACCGTCTCCAGAAACATCACCTGAGTTGTTGTTGTTGTTTTAAAAAAAATGCCAGGCAAAGGCAGGCCGCCACGCAGAGGCACTAGGGGCCGTGCTGCTATGCTATCCTGTGGCCCTAGGAAATTGCCCAGTTTTACAAAGGCAATTACCCTGAACTCCCAAAATGCTGAAGAGGTAGTTGACTGGCTTACACAGCACACCCCATCCTCTACCGTTTCTAACTTTGCCACAACATCCTCATCCTCCTCTGCTATGGGCACCCCACGTAACACTTCCTCCACCACCGGTGCCCCTTCTTCACTGGAGTCAGAGGAGTTATTTACACATGAGTTTCTTGAACTGAGTGATGCGCAACCATTATTGGCAGAAGAAGATGAAGGAGATGAGGACGTTACACCAGATATAATTCTGGCAGACAACACAACAGAGATGGACATAATGAGTGATGAGGAGGTCCCCGTTGCTGCTTCCTTCTGTGAGCTGTTAGAAGAAATTGATGCATCTGAGGAGAATGATGATGAGGAGATTGATGTTTTGTGGGTGCCCAGTAGAAGAGAGCAAGAGGAGGATAGTTCAGATGGAGAGACGGAGAGTCAGAGAGGCAGGAGGAGAATAAGACTTAGAAGAAGCAGGGAGGACAGCTCGCAGGGAACAGTAGGGCAACAACATGTATCGGCACCTGTGGTCAGCTGGCCAACGCACCCGCCATTGCCGCCAACTTCTACCCGCCAGATTGCCAGCTTCAAAAAGCTTAGCAGTGTGGGATTTTTTTAATGTGTGTGCCTCTGACAAAAGCGTTGTAATTTGCAATGAGTGCAGTCAGAAACTGAGTCTTGGGAAGCCCAACACCCACATAGGTACAACTTCTATGCGAAGGCACATGAACGGCAAGCACAAAGCACTATGGGAGCAAAACCTCAAAGGCAGCAGACAAACTAAAAGCCACCCTCCTTCTGGTCCAGCATCTTACTGCTCTACCTCTGCTGTCCTTGACCCGTCTGAACCACCCTCCACTCCGCCTTCCACCTTGACCACCAGTTCCCAGTCATCTGCCCCCAGCCAAGTTTCTGTGAGGGCCATGTTTGAGCGTAAGAAGCTAATGTCTGCGAGTCACCCCCTTGCCCGGTGTCTGACAGCTGGCTTGTCTGCACTCTTAGCCCGCCAGCTTTTACCATACCAGCTGGTGGACTCTGAGGCCTTCCGCAAATTTGTAGCAATTGGGACACCGCAGTGGAAGGTACCCAGCCGCAATTTTTTTTCCAAGAAGGGAATACCACACCTGTACCACCATGTGCAGAGTCAAGTCACCGCATCTCTGTCACTTAGTGTTGGGGCAAAGGTCCATATGACTACTGACGCATGGTCCTCCAAGCATGGTCAGGGCAGGTGTGTCACCTACACTGCCCACTGGGTGAACTTGCTTATGGCTGGGAAGCAGGGAATGCGTGGCTCAACAACAACAGTGGAGTTGGTGTCACCGCCACGGATTGCACGCGGTTCTGCCACCACCTCTACTCCTCCTTCGCTCTCTACCTCGTCTTCTTCCTCTGCTTCCTCCTCCTCTGCTGCTGGGTCCTCCTCCTCCACATCTGTGCACCCCCAGCTCCCCCTAGGCTATTCGACGTGCCAGGTACGCCGTTGTCATGCTGTCTTGGGGATGACGTGCCTGGAAAGCAGAAACCATACCGGATCTGTACTCCTGTCATCTCTGCAGTCACAGGCCGATCGGTGGCTGACCCCACACCAACTGAAGATCGGAAAAGTGGTGTGTGACAACGGAAGCAATCTGTTGGCAGCACTGAGACTGGGCAATTTAACACATGTGCCCTGCATGGCACATGTTCTGAATTTAATAGTCCAACGTTTTGTCTCAAAGTACCCAGGATTCCAGGACGTTCTCAGGCAGTCCAGGAAGGTGTCGGCCCATTTCAGACGTTCCTACACAGCCATGGCACGCCTTGCTGACATTCAGCAGCGGTACAACATGCCAGTCAGGCATTTAATTTGCGACAGCCAGACTCGCTGGAATTCAACGCTCCTCATGTTTGAACGTCTGCTGCAACAACAAAGAGCCGTCAATGAATACCTGTTTGAACTGGGTGGTAGGACTGGATCTGCAGAGCTGGGGATTTTTTTCCCCCGTTACTGGGTGCTTATGCGCGATGCCTGCAGGCTCATGCACCCTTTTGAAGAGGTTACAAACATGGTCAGTCGCACCGAAGGCACCATCAGCGACCTAATACCCTTTGCTTTCTTCCTGGAGCGTGCCGTGCGACGAGTGACAGATGAGGCTGTAGACCAGCGTGACGAGGAGCAGGAAGCGCACGATTTCTGGTCGGAATCACCAGAACGAGCCCAGGCACCTGCTGCAACGCAGGGAGAGGTGTCAGAAGTGGAGTCAGAGGAGGAAGGTGGCTTTGTGGAGGAGGAGGACCAACAGGAGCAGGCTTCCCAGGGGGCTTGTGGTGACCTTTTGGGGACCCCTGGTCTTGTACGTGGCTGGGGGGAGGAGACCGTCGTGGATGATATAGTCCTTGATAACGAGGAAGCGGAGATGGATACCTCTGCATCCAACCTTGTGAGAATGGGGTCTTTCATGCTGTCATGCCTGTTGAAGGACCCCCGTATCAAGAGGCTTAAGGAGAAGGACCTGTACTGGGTCGCAACGCTACTAGACCCTCGGTACAAGCATAAAGTGGCAGAAATGTTACCAACGTACCACAAGTCCGAAAGGATGCTGCATTTACAAACCAGCCTGCAAAACATGTTGTACAATGCTTTTAAGGGTGATGTCACTTCAGGAACTCATCAACATTCCAGGGGCAGAGGTGCCAGTAATCCTGCCACGAGCACACCTGCAAGGACAATGCACTTTGGCCACTCTGTAATGTCAGACATGCAAAGGTTTTTCAGTCCAAGGCAGCGCCAGAACCCTTCTGGATCCACCCTCAAAGAACGCCTCGACCGGCAGGTAGCGGACTACCTGGCATTAACTGCAGATATCGACACTCTGAGGAGCGATGAACCCCTGGACTACTGGGTGCGCAGGCTTGATCTGTGGCCAGAGCTGTCACAATTTGCCATGAACCTCTTGTCTTGCCCCGCCTCAAGTGTCCTCTCAGAAAGGACCTTCAGTGCAGCAGGAGGGATTGTAACTGAGAAGAGAACTTGCCTAGGTCACAAAAGTGTGGATTACCTGACCTTTATTAAAATGAACGAGGCATGGATCTCAGAGGGTTACTGCACGCCGGAAGACTTGTTCTGACTCCCCATGCAGCTGTCCTTCTCTGCAGGCCGCATGACTCCACACACAGCTGTCCTTTAGCGTCCTCCTCCCTCCGCCACCGTTACAAACTAGGGTGCAAACCCTACTGGTTTCATTTTAATCAAAACTTTTTGGACAGGTAAATCCTGAGTTTTTCTGGCCTCTGTGCTTCAGTGGCTGCAACCAAAAAAATATATATTTTCAGCATTTATATGGCATATTTTTTCTGGCCTCTGTGCTTCAGTGGCTGCGACAAAAAAAAATTATATTTTTAGCATTTATATGGCATATTTTTTCTGGCCTCTGTGCTTCAGTGGCTGCGACAATTTTTTTTTATATTTTTAGCATTTATATGGTATATTTTTTCTGGCCTCTGTGCTTCAGTGGATGCGACAAAAAAAAATTAATATTTTCAGCATTTATATGGCATATTTTTTCTGGCCTCTGTGCTTCAGTGGCTGCGACAAAAAAAAAACATAATTTTTCAGGAAAGTACACATGCCTAATTTTTCAGGGTTCTGCAACAGTGGCAAAATCACATCTTTTATGGTCACCGCAGGTGATCAATAAAGTAGACCAAAACTGGGCCCACACTGCAGAATCAGTGTTTTTTGGTTCACTTCACTGTACATTGAATTACCTCTGCCTGACCGTGCACGTGCGCACAAGCACGGTGACTGCTAAACACACCACTACAGAAATATTGCCACCAACAGGACGAACATCCTGGAGGTGACAAGCAACTAGTAATTAAAAACTATTATTTGCTCACTTGACGGTATCATTCATAAAAATTGTTACAAAGTATCTTATTTGCACCTGTTAGCTGTTCTGAGCTCTCTGCCAAAAGCTAATTAAGTTAGAAACTGTTTTTTTTCTGGCTGTTCAGTTCAGAGAAAAGAGGGACTTTCCAGTACAAAAGAGGGACAGGGGGTTGAGTGGTCAAAAGAGGGACAGTTGTGAGGTATGCAAGTGCCACCTAGCTGTGTGAGCTTTTTCACATTCTGTCTAAATAACAATAATAATTCCTTGTCCGTAAACATCACCTGAGTGATGTTTTTACAGCAGCAATAATATATTCCGTATCCACTACTGTATACGTTGCCCTTGCAGGCATTGTTTGCCCAGTCTTTAACCAAGTGCCACCTAGCTGTGTGAGCTTTTTCACATTCCGTGTCCAGAAACATCACCTGAGTGACGTAGTGTGATTTCTGCCCTTTACAGCTGTGTCAACAATGTATTTTTCAGATATATTTTTGCCCTTGATCCCCCTCTGGCATGCCACTGTCCAGGTCGTTGCACCCTTTAAACAACTTTAAAATCATTTTTCTGGCCAGAAATGTCTTTTCTAGCTTTTAAAATTCGCCTTCCCATTGAAGTCTATGGGGTTCGCGACGTTCGCGAACTGTTCGCATTTTTGACGCAAGTTCGCGAATATGTTCGCGAACATTTTTTCCGCCGTTCGCTACATCCCTAATAAAAAGCACAGTAATTGTGAAATTTCATGTAGGGATAGCTCACATGAAGCTTCATTTTGACAACATTGTTTAATGTCTGAAAGCAGCAAAAAACTGTTTCTGTATTGAGAGTTAGAGCTCAGTATCCTTCCTTACTCCAGAGTTGTTCTACATATTTATTAATGGTTCACCTTTTAAAAATAGAATTCTAAAAATCCTATAGGAATGGAGAGTGAATGAATTATTTTGTGGCGATCTCAAATTTATCATAAGTGATAAAGAGTTATTAGTGGAAGTACACAATCAATTTGTATTCTCCAAAACAGATCTATATAATACAACTTGTATGGAGCAACTTTGTTAAGGTGGTAGTTAGGGATGTAGCGAACGTCGGAAAAAAAGTTCGCGAACATATTCGCGAACTTGCGCAAAAATGCGAGCGGTTCGCGAACGGTTCGCGAACCCCATAGACTTCAATGGGAAGGCGAACTTTAACATCTAGAAAAGACATTTCTGGCCAGAAAAATGATTTTAAAGTTGTTTAAAGGGTGCAACGACCTGGACAGTGGCATGCCAGAGGGGGATCAAGGGCAAAAATGTATCTGAAAAATCTGCCTGTGTGTGCTTGGAAGAGATAGTGTAGGGGGAGAGCTGTTAGTGATTTCAGGGACAGATGATAGTAAGCTTGCTGGCTAGTAATCTGCTTGATACTGCTCTGTATTGGAGGGACAGAAGTCTGCAGGGATTTGAGGGACATTTTAGCTTAGGTAGCTTTGCTGGCTAGTAATCTACTGTTCTCTTTAAACAACTGCCATACGTTGACCTTGTAGGCATTGTTTGCCCAGTTTTTTTGGACGCAGCCACTGAAGCACAGTTGCCAGAAAAAATATGCCATATAAATGCTGAAAATAGTAATTTTTCGCCATACGTTGACCTTGTAGACATTGTTTGCCCAGTTTTTTTGGACGCAGCCACTGAAGCACAGTTGCCAGAAAAATTATGCCATATAAATGCTGAAAATATAAATTTTTTTGGTTGCAGCCACTGAAGCACAGAGGCCAGAAAAATTATGCCATATAAATGCAGAAAATATGCATTTTTTTGGTCGCAGCCACTGAAGCACAGTTGCCAGAAAAATTATGCCATATAAATGCTGAAAATATAAATTTTTTTGGTTGCAGCCACTGAAGCACAGAGGCCAGAAAAATTATGCCATATAAATGCAGAAAATATGCATTTTTTTGGTCGCAGCCACTGAAGCACAGTTGCCAGAAAAAATATGCCATATAAATGCTGAAAATAGTCATTTTTTGCCATATACGTTGAGTCAACGTATGGCAAAAAATTACTATTTTCAGCATTTATATGGCATATTTTTTCTGGCCTCTGTGCTTCAGTGGCTGCGGCCAAAAAAACTGGGCAAACAATGCCTACAAGGTCAACGTATACACTACTACAGCGGTGGATACGGATTACGTAAAATATATGAATGCTGCTTGAAAAAAAGTAACTCAAGTGGTTTTTCTAGAGACGATAATATTATCAATATTTAGACAAAATGTGAACAAGCTCACACAGCTCGATGGCGGGTTGAAGAAAACAGTGTGCAAATAATGCCTACAAGGTCAACGTATACACTACTACAGCGGTGGATACGGATTACGTAAAATATATGAATGCTGCTTGAAAAAAAGTAACTCAAGTGGTTTTTCTAGAGACGATAATATTATCAATATTTAGACAAAATGTGAACAAGCTCACACAGCTCGATGGCGGGTTGAAGAAAACAGTGTGCAAATAATGCCTACAAGGTCAACGTATACACTACTACAGCGGTGGATACGGATTACGTAAAATATATGAATGCTGCTTGAAAAAAAGTAACTCAAGTGGTTTTTCTAGAGACGATAATATTATCAATATTTAGACAAAATGTGAACAAGCTCACACAGCTCGATGGCGGGTTGAAGAAAACAGTGTGCAAATAATGCCTACAAGGTCAACGTATACACTACTACAGCGGTGGATACGGATTACGTAAAATATATGAATGCTGCTTGAAAAAAAGTAACTCAAGTGGTTTTTCTAGAGACGATAATATTATCAATATTTAGACAAAATGTGAACAAGCTCACACAGCTCGATGGCGGGTTGAAGAAAACACTGTGCAAATAATGCCTACAAGGCCAACGTATACACTACTACAGCGGTGGATACGGATTACGTAAAATATATGAATGCTGCTTGAAAAAGTGACTCCGGTGTTTTTTCTGGAGACGGTAATATTATGGATATTTAGACAGAATGGGAACAAGGTCACACAGCTCGATGGCGGGTTGAAGAAAACAGTGTGCAAATAATGCCTACAAGGCCAACGTATACACTACTACAGCGGTGGATACGGATTACGTAAAATATATGAATGCTGCTTGAAAAAAGTGACTCCGGTGTTTTTTCTGGAGACGGTAATATTATGGATATTTAGACAGAATGGGAACAAGGTCACACAGCTCGATGGCGGGTTGAAGAAAACAGTGTGCAAATAATGCCTACAAGGCCAACGTATACACTACTACAGCGGTGGATACGGATTACGTAAAATATATGAATGCTGCTTGAAAAAAGTGACTCCGGTGTTTTTTCTGGAGACGGTAATATTATGGATATTTAGACAGAATGGGAACAAGGTCACACAGCTCGATGGCGGGTTGAAGAAAACAGTGTGCAAATAATGCCTACAAGGCCAACGTATACACTACTACAGCGGTGGATACGGATTACGTAAAATATATTATGGCTGCTTGAAAAAAGTGACTCCGGTGTTTTTTCTGGAGACGGTAATATTATGGATATTTAGACAGAATGTGAACAAGGTCACACAGCTCGATGGCGGGTTGAAGAAAACAGTGTGCAAATAATGCCTACAGGGCAAATAATGCCTAAAAGGTCAACTTATACACTACTACAGCGGTAGTAAAATAAAAAAAAGTAAAATAAAAAAAAATGAATATTAAAAAAAAAAATTAAAGTTGGTGCTGCTGAACTACTAGGAGCAGCAGATTAGCACACCAGTCCCACTCCCCAACACTGCTAGACTAATAGCACTGGGCTCTTATAGTAGTAGTAGTAGTAGTAGTAGTAGTAAAACAACAAAAAAATAAATAAAAGCAGTCCTTACAAGGACTACTGTTATTGCAGCAGTCAGCAGATGAGATCAGAAGCAGGACAGCTGCCCACTGCAGCTACATACAGAGCACTGCAGTAGAAGGTAGATTACTAGCCAGCAAAGCTACCTAAGCTTAAATGTCCCTCAAACCCCTGCAGACTTCTGTCCCTCCAATAACAGAGCAGTATCAAAACGATTACTAGCCAGCAAACTTTCAACTGTCCCTGAAATCACTAACAGGCAGCAGCTCTCTCCCTACACTATCTCTTCAGCACACACAGGCAGAGTGAAAAAACGCTGCAGGGCTTCGGTTTTTATAGGGAAGGGGAGTGGTCCAGGGGAGAGCTTCCTGATTGGCTGCCATGTACCTGCTGGTCTGGGGTGAGAGGGCAAAAAAAAGCGCCAACAATGGCGAACCCAAAATGGCGAACGTCGCGCGACGTTCGCGAACTTCCGCCGAGCGCGAACACCCGATGTTCGCGCGAACAAGTTCGCCGGCGAACAGTTCGCGACATCTCTAGTGGTAGTTTTCTTATATAGCAAAATCTAATTAATTAAACAGCACTGTGCATATAAATAGCTCTACATAAATAAATAAAAAGCTCAGTCAGCATTAAGATTATAGCAACCTTCCTTTTCTATTAAAAAAAAGATCAAGATTAAGGAGGTTATTTACTAAAGTCTGAAAAGTTCTCATTATTTTAGTAAAACCACTTTGACCAAACTCCCATCCACATTTTTACCTTATTTACCTATAAATGAACTTGAAAACATCTGTTGCTGGAAAAGACTCGAGAAAATCGAGAAAAAATCTGAATTGTATATTTTTTTCATTATTGACTTGTAAAAACTCAGACTTTTTCTGGATTATGGCCTGAAAACCATGATTTTTTTTCAGATTCTCTTACAAAACCCAGCAGAGATCATGATGTCTTTCAATTGTAAAAGGGACATTGACTTCTACATGACCTCGAGTTGAGTTGGAGTACTTTTTTTATTCCTATTTTCAGCAGCCTTGGAGTTTAATAAATCTTCAAAAAGTTGAGTTTTTTTTCCATTAAAAAAGTGCATTTTTCCCTTTAAAACTACAACCTGAAAAAAATGGACTTTGGTAAATAACCCCCTTAAAGGAAAACATGTTTTTTCAAAATGCATCAGTTAATAGTGCTACTCCAGCAGAATTCTGTACTGAAATCCATTTCTCAAAAGAGCAAGCAGATTTTTTTATATTCAATTTTGAAATCTGACATAGGGCTAGATATTTTGTCAATTTCCCAGCTGCCCCTGGTCATGTGACTTGTGCCTGCACTTTAGGAGAGAAATGCTTTCTGGCAGGCTGCTGTTTTTCCTTCTCAATGTAACTGAATGTGTCTCAGTGAGACATGGTTTTTTACTATTGAGTGCTGTTCTTAGATCTACCAGGCAGCTGTTATCTTGTATTAGGGAGCTGCTATCTGGTTACCTTCCCATTCTTCTTTTGTTTGGCTGCTGGGAGGGAAAAGGGAGGAGGTGATATCACTCCAACTTGCAGTACAGCAGTAAAGAGTGATTGAAGTTTATCAGAGCACAAGTCACATGACTTGGGGCAGTTGGGAAATTGTCAATATGTCTAGCCCCGTGTCAGATTTCAAAATTGAATATAAAAAAATCTGTTTTGAGAAAATGGATTTCAGTGCAGAATTCTGCTGGAGCAGCACTATTAACTGATTCATTTTGAAATTATTATTTTTTTCCCATGACAGTATCCCTTTAATGTGAAGTGTATAACACTGTATAACTGGGGAGAGACTTGGACTATTCTGCTTCTGCTACACTCTCTGCAGTGGGAAGGGAGTCTTCAGCCCTGAAGTTATTTGCTGCCCCATAATATACACAGATGAAAGACAGCAGGAGTAAGGCCTCTAAGCAGCATATCATTTGTACTTTTCGAACTGGGTCCTCTAGTGACTAGCTGCATGGTAGCTGCTCTTCTTCACTCCATCAGAAAAGGGCTACAAAACTTTACTACAGTACATCCAAGTCTAGTATTAGAAATTTCTGATATTCTGCACGTATTTAAAGACAAATGCACAACTTACTGATACAAAAAAATTTTTGACACTGGTTAAGTAATGCCTCGTGGCTATATGAGCAATACAAATAAAAATGCTTCAGACTTACAGTAGCAAACGTAGGTATCCACCCTTAGGAAACCTTAAATTCAGACTTTAACATACTGTATCTACTGTGAACACTGGGCCTACTTGAACATGGCCAGTAGCCCAAAACAACTTATCAGTGATTAGCTATGTTCAGCTAGCTGCAGGAAAACAAATAAAGTAAATACTTAATTGGCTGGCATGGGTTACTGCATTAGGGTAAACTTGCCCACTGTCAGTAATGAGCCCACAGAAGACAGATAATCAAGTATGTTTCTACACATTTCAAATGTTTTACCCCTCACTGGAGAAATTTTAGGCATGAAGGATACCATCTTTTAATAAATGGCAGAACCCAGTATTTCATGTTGAACTTTAATGTTTTCAGTTATGTAACACTTATAAGTATTCTGTTTTTACACAAGGAGGGCAGAAAACTGAATGTACTTTGGAAGCTTTACATTCATTTCGCCATAGGGGTTTCATTCAAAAAGGAAGAATCTACCTGAATTGACACCTCATTGAAAGACATGTTCTTCTACAGCTCTGATAATAGGGCAAGTTACACATTTAAGCATGAAAGGTCAGTCTATTTTTTTTTTCTTGTGGGATTTAACATTTCTAAATGTCAGACTGTACACAGTGCTTTCATAGTTAGGACATATGAATTCTTTTAAAAAAAGGTAAAAAAAAATCTAATTAAAACATGGCAATTCTATCCTAAAAATATTCTCTTAGATGTTATACATTTTGATGTTGCTGATGTGAAGGTCAACAAAAAATGTAACACTTTAAATAGAAGACACCTTAAAGCTTTAATTTTTTTTTATAGAAAAAGAGTCACGATATTTAAATTGTGTGTGTTCCTTGTGAAAGCAGGGAAGTTCACAAAGTAAAGTGAATATTGTATCAAGAATGACATAACTATCCTACAATATTAAGCAGTGTTATTTTAAGCTTGGGCCTACAGTTGTCAGGACTTGCCTGTTCTTGAACGCTGGTCTTCTTGATGAATTATGCCTGTATTAACCTTCTCACCAACTGGAGGTTTTCAGAATCGCTATGGGTCAACTATCCTGATGTTCATGGGTTGCTCTTTTGCCACTAGTCTTTTCCTGCAAATCATTAACATTAGCGATGGGCAAATTTAGTCGGCAGGAGCGAATTTGCGGCAAATTTGTGCGTTTCGTCACCGGCGAATAAATTGGAGAATTTGCCACAAAAATTCACTGGTGAAAAATCATCGAAAGATTTTTGACTCTAGTGACGGTTCCGACACCGGCCCCAATTTTTTTCAGAGAAAAAAACTTGAATCTAGTTTTTTAAATTCGAATATGGTTTTTATCATTTGAATCAAATTCAATTTGAGATTTTTGATCATTTAAATTTGTCTGAGTTTTAAAAATTCGAATTTATTAATACATTTCGACAGTCAAATTTCAAATTTATGAGAGTTTTGGGAAGTTTGAAAAAACTCACATGAATTCGAAATTGAACCTTGATAAATGTGCCTCCAAGTATTTCCAGTTATTGAATTAATTTATAAGCCTGGAATACAGTGAATAAAGTACCCCCTACTGTAAAAAAAAAAAGGATATTATAAGTCACAGAGGAGTTCCATGACCATATAAAAGCAAGAGGCCGAAGGCTGAGTGCTTTTATACAGGTCATGGAACTCCTAGGTTACTTCTTATATCCTCAAATTTTTCAACAAGGAGTACTTTATTTATTATAATACTCAAGTTTTAGTGAGTCATGTAACAAAAATGACAGCAGTACTCACCACTTATAACTGAAGACATCACTAGTCACCATTTATAAGGATATCATTAACAAGATATTCATGCCTTTTGTGTATTATAAATGTATTATTGGTGAATTAATTAAGAATAATTAATATATAATAATGAATATAATGTGAAAATAATTTATTCTTGATATCACTTAATTGGCCATACGTATATTTAATAATACATTCATTATTTGCTAATAAATAATATTTTATATAAACTATTCATTGGTGGAGCCACTGGCTGTGGCGCCAAAAACATTCCACAAGATTTATAGTAAAATATGCAGTTAATCTAAATGAGTGCCAAAATACTTGCAACTTGACTCTGAAATGAACTGATATGCTTGCATAATAAACACCACTTATCGCAAGACAAATTTGTCTCATCGCACTTTAGAGGTATTAATTTTATGGCGAGAATATTTAAAGCAGTAAAGGGGAGATGCTTTAAAGATAAATTTTTAAGAACTTTAGTAAAGGACTCAATGGTCCATTGATTTAAGCAGGTAGTAGTAGAAAAATAAAGCTCCCATAAAAAATGTGCATAAATTATGTTGAAGAAAGCGTCACACAAACAAAATGTCAATAATTATAATTTTATTGCTTCCCATTAAAGTTAATGAAAATTGTGATTCATACTGCAGACATTTGGAACTATTAGGTATGCTGTGCACTAAGCCTAGCAAATCCCATTACCTACTGAGATATTTTCTGAGCTTTGTCACTGATTTTTAGTAAGAAACAAACTAAGAGCCAAGATGCATATGTGCGAATGCCCTTAGACACGACAACAGCTTCACCCAACCTTCATCTCGCTACTGTATGTCAAAAGCTGCCAAAGATTTATCTCCATGTTCTATCCAGTGGCTTATTATAGTTAAAAAGAAAAACAAAACAATGGAAAGGCAAATTTAAAATTAATATTCATTAATTCTAATAAAAAGAGGTTCCAAATTAAGTTCTGCATTTTTATTGAAAAGCTGCTGATATAGACTTTTTCATAAAAGCGTTCATTTTTCTTTTTTGGATACATGCTGAGCTGATAAAAGTATGTTCATGTAAAAGCTAAAATTTCGGTTAAATTGTTTTGCATATATGATATTAAAAGGCTGCTTTCTCCATCTCAAAGCACTCACACATTCCTCAACTATTATAGATCACGATGCACAAATTCACAACAGCATGTGTTTAACAGTCCAATGTTATTAATAATGTACTACTACAACAATCTCCAAATTGTAATGTAGTGAGTCAGCTGTTCTAAAGCACTCCTGAATATAAATGAAATATGATGGCAGCTAGAAATGCAAATGTTCCTGGTGTAAGTGAAGAACATCATGCCGCAGATGGCATTAAAGAAAATAATGACTTGCTTAAAGATGTCAGCATTCTCAGCTGTTATAGGCACAGTGTCAAAAGGTAGCAGCACCTCTGTGCCATGATCACTGCTTGTCTGGTACCACTCTCTGCCATCAAGCTTCCTATTGATGTGCTGGGTATCTGGACCTCAATTTTGTACCTTGTGTCACTTAACCTCCCTTAGAAGAGCATTTGTTTCTCTATACTAATATAAGGGATTCACACAAGAAATCAACCAGATATTAGTTTAGACACCATTTGCTAGAACTCCAAAAAAAAGAAATCATATATTATTCCGATAAAATGTTAAAGGGGTTTTTCACCTTCCAAACACTTTTCAGTTCAGTTGTTTTTAGATTGTTCACCATAAACAAAGACTCTTTTCAATTGCTTTCTATCTTTTATTTTTTACTATTTTCCCAATATTTAAGCAGGGACAAAGATACCTGGGGGGTTATTTATCAAAATCCGAATTTATCTCAATATTTTCTGCTACAAACTCCAATCAAATCCGCTCAGTTTTTTTATGCTTATTTATTAATACTTTTTCCCAAAAATTTGCTTTGTGGGAAAAAAATCAGATTTTCATGATTTTTTCAGATTTTTCCTTTGATTTTCACGATTTTGGGATTTTTCACCCGAAAACTTTGGTTTATTGCACGAAACCCAGCGCACATCAAAAAATCATTGGGACTTCTCCCATTGACTTACAGTATATGCAACCTCGATAGGTCTGAGATGCCGGATTTTCTGATTCAGACTTTTATATACTCTGGGTTTAAAAAAATCCTGAAAAATTCATTATTTTTTAAAAGTCCAATTTTATAAAAAAAAAAAAAAAGCACAACATTTTCGTTATTTTTGCTTTCGGAGTTTAGTAAATAATCCCCCAAATATATCAAGTAAATGTATCAATTTAAAACAGTTAAAGAGTAGGTAACCCCTTTATCAGAGTTGCTTTAGAAGGTTAAAATGTAAACATTATACTTCAATTTTTAGAACAACGGTCACAAATAGAGAATAGAAAGTAATCTAAAAAAGTCTTTATTTTTGGTAAACAATTGAACTGAAAAAGATGCTTGAAGGTGAACAAACCCTTTAAGCAATGGACCTCCCTGTCAATGGAGATTGGGAGTTTAACTCCCCTTAACTACCTTAATACAATTCTAATTGTCCTTAATGTAATCAACTGTATATGATGCATAAGGAATGAGCAAATTGTGTCTTCCTATTTTTTTTCTTCATTCAAACTGGAAAAGGGAAAACACAAAACACTCCTCTATTAATATGGTTACTTAACAATCCTTTGTTTTTCACTGCCTTGTGAGCATCATTTAAGGGGAACGTTATAAAAATGAACATTTAGGGGCCGATTCATTAACTTCGAGTGAAGGATTCGAAGTAAAAAAACTTCGAATTTCGAAGTGTTTTTTGGGCTACTTCGACCATCGAATGGGCTAGTTCGACCTTCGACTACGACTACGACTTCGAATCGAAGGATTCGAACTAAAAATCGTTCGACTATTCGACCATTCGATAGTCGAAGTACTGTCTCTTTAAAAAAAACTTCGACCCCCTAGTTCGGCAGATAAAGCTACCGAAGTCAATGTTAGCCTATGGGGAAGGTCCCCATAGGCTTGCCTAAGTTTTTTTGATCGAAGGATATTCCTTCGATCGTTGGATTTAAATCCTTAGAATCGTTCGATTCGAAGGATTTAATCATTCGATCGAAGGAATAATCCTTCGATCGTTCGATCGTAGCATTTGCGCTAAATCCTTCGACTTCGATATTCGAAGTCGAAGGATTTTAGTTCCTAGTCGAATATTGAGGGTTAATTAACCCTCGATATTCGACTCTTGATGAATCGGCCCCTAAATATACTGTAAGCTTCATCATACTGAAATAAGACATCAATTAAAAATCAATAAAGAATCAATTAAAAATGATGGACTTTCTGAAATAATCAAGTTATTCTTCACTATACTCCTCTTTCATCAGATAATGTCAAATTATGACTGACCGTTATGTCTAATACTGTCCCATGAAGACTCCTTTTGCCTAGAAGATATATTCAAGCTCAAGCTTTCTGAAATAACTGACAGAAATCTTGTCTCTCTACATGCAGTATTTGTGCCAAAGTCAGTTGTTTTGTGAGATGTTATTTGTGCTGATATCAGTTACTGTAAACGAGTTAGCTCTAATACTTTTGGAAAGGGAGCCACTCCATAAAAGATATCAAAATCTGTTTCCAAATCCTTTATGAAGAGAGACAGATACGCAGAGGAGGGATATAAGAGAAGCTTAATTATTTCAGAAACAGTACATAATTTCTAATTGATTATATTTAGTACTGTAAGTTTTATTTCAGTCAGATGGCGCTTATATTTAAAATTCAATTGTGGAACAGTTAACCTTTAAACAAAAAAATGATAAGCAATAAGGGTTCTAACAGCAAAGTACCCATTAAGGTCCTGGTAACTGAAAAACTATCGTTATAGCCTTCCTAGTCTTCTTGACACTACAGTCATGTCTCTATAGGGACAGTCTTAATCACCTTAGTACTTACGTAGTCAGCCTAATACATACGATAAAATCGTTTGAATCTTACGATTCAAAGTATGATCGTAGTGCGAACGTACTACGATCGGAATATGATCGTACCATGAATAAAATCCTCCGACTTTGAATTCGAATGACGGAGGATTCTATTCGATGGTCGAATTTTGAAGTATTTTCCACTTCGAAATTCGACCCTTGATAAATCTGCCCCTATCTGTGTGCTACTGGCCTCAAAATAATTAAGTTAAATTGTTCTAATTTAATTCATTACAGCAAACCTGTGATCATGTCTTTAAACTCTTAATTATGAAACACTTGTATCATGGAAGTAATCCAAGTTTAGTGGGGCTTGTCCATCTGTTTCACTATAGAAACAATACCAGCCTGGTAAAATTCCAAGCTTATTTTGATTACCGTACATTTTATGATTTGTTCCTCCACAGTTGAGCTGATGCTGGAGAAATACCTG
Organism: Xenopus laevis; assembly: GCF_017654675.1. Lineage (NCBI taxonomy): Eukaryota > Metazoa > Chordata > Amphibia > Anura > Pipidae > Xenopus > Xenopus laevis. The sequence goes on along the minus strand of NC_054374.1, from coordinate 98,301,924 downwards.
TTCCAGTCTGCTAAAGGTTCACATTTCAAAGGGCAATGATTTCAAGCCCAAAGCTAACAATGGAGTGGTTCAGAAAAAATAAATGACTGTCCTTGAATGACCGGAACTGAATCCAATAGAGAATCTTTGGCAAGATTCAAAGACTGCAGACCACAAATATTTTTACAGCCAACTTGAATAAGCTAAAGCTATATTGCTTATCTTAAACAAATGGGAATTATCGTACTATGTATGCTGTGTCAGGTTATAGGCACATCATACACTTGCTATAATTATAATATAATATTCTACAAACATTCATTCCTCATAATATATGCCAATTTGTTTGTTCTTAAATATTTTTACTATTTCTATGTTTTTTATATACATTGTACTGGTCATGGAAACAAATATGTATTTGAAATCATCAAAAAGCAAAATGTGGGAAAACACATAAAACAGGTTGCTACATAAGATGTGATATACATGTATAAATATCATATACATTTATGATCAAAACATATCCCTTTTTGTTAAAAATACATTTTATTTCATTTTTCTATTTGCAGAATCTTGCAATTTTGTGCTAAATACTTACACCGAACCGATTCATAGAATTATGTTCTCAGTTATATTGAACACAAAATCACGTCAGAAAAAACTATGGGGCAAATTTACTAAAGGGAAAAGTAACGTCATAGACTCTAGCGCTACTTCACACTCTAACGCCAGGTGAATTTTCACTCGGCAAATGGACATAACTATGCAAATTCACTAAGATGTGGATTTTAATGAACTTTACCTCTTGCGCCAGACTTGCCTTCACCACCTCAGATCAGGTGAAGTGCAATCGAATAGATAGGAGTTCCTCAAAAAATTTGAACATTTTTATACGTCCCAAAAAACGCTGGTGACTTTTCAGTTTTTCAGGGTGATAGGCTGCAAAAAAAAGATTTGAATTTTTGGCACTTTATTTAGCAGCATAGTGCACACTAATAATAATAAAACAGTACCTTGTACATGATCCAACTAAGATATAATTAATCCTTACTGGAAGCAAAATTAGCCTTTTGGGTTTATTTACTGTTTACATGATTTAAAAGTAGTGAGGCTCATGATTTAAAAGTCAGTGAGGCTCATTTATAAACAGTGGGCAAATTTGCACCTGGGCAGTAACCCATGGCAACCAATCAAATGATTGCTTTCAGTGCTTAACCTGTAACTGTTTTAAAAAAGTTAATCACGGATTGGTTGCTATGGGTTACTGCCCAGGTGCAAATTTGCCCACTGTTTATAAATGAGCCCCAGTAACTGAGAAATAATGCGGAAAGTTATGTGTGAACAAATTAGCCTTGTGCAAATTTAATATAACTGTTTACTGACCACTTCCGACAGTGTAAGAAGGTTTGCGGATTTTGTAGTAAGCGCCAGTGTGCAGCAAATGTAATAAAACTGAAAAAGTTATTTTTGCTCAAAAAGATTACGACACATTCAAGCATTTCTTAAAAGTGTGCAATGCGCAATTAAAATTCGCATTGTAATAACAGTTTAAGGAAGAGTATTACATTGCGAAATTAGACTTTTTATTCTTATTTGTGCTAATTATTTTGTTCTTTGCGACTTTTATTACATTCCGCCATTAAAGTATAAAGATTCAAAGATACAGGTCCCGAGCATTCTGGATAACAGGTCCTATATCTGTATAGATGGTATTTGTATGTAAATACAGGATGTTTGTTCAATATAAGCACCCATTTATTTACAGGGCTGCATACATATAATTAATAACGCAAGCTATGAGTCATTAAAGAGATGACTGGAATGGTGGAATAAATCATTTGGTGGATTAACTCAGCATTGTCATAAATCAACATTCTTCTTTACTGATGTAGGAAAAAACAATATTTAGGAATGAGATTTATAAAATACCAAATTTGGATTTCAAAATATAAGGATTTATAAAATGTAAAGTACAGTTTAGCATTCCACAGTAATGATAATTCCCTTTTAACAATAGGCTATAGATGAACCTACCAAAGTTGTTCAGTTTTCTAGCAGCATAGGAAACTGTGCAGTTATATTGCATCTGGGCTTTACTGGGCTTTACTAATAAGGTAGCTATTTCTGTGTCTGGTGTACTACTCAAAATCTATTAAAATGCATTTGGGTGTGTGTTAGTTAGCCTCATTTACAGTTTACGCAGTATCTCAATGCTGCAGAGGAGCAGTGAATAAGTTAATGAAGAACTGCTATTTTAAACAATACATGGTAGGGAACGGCACTGCCAGTTTTTCGAGCATTTTGAATAACAGGTTTCCAAAAATAAACCCAATACCTCTATGTGCATTCCTATCTCCAAAAAATCCATTCATGATTTATTTTCTATTCCCTTTTTATTTGAGTGGAAAATATGACCTTAGCACAATTATAAACTAAGAACAGAAACAAAACAATATGATTTAATATGTGACAAAAACATGTGATAAATGTAAATAATTGAACTGCACTTCCTCTGTTACATGCAAGCTAATCCAGTTTGTATTTTTATTTTAATCTGTAAGAGAAAGTGAAAGATTAAAATTCAGATATATTATTAGGAATGCTCTGGAATACCATTGCCATAAACCTGTTTTTGAAATGTGTTAGCAATAACAACATCTAATGTATATGCAGGTAAATAACCTACTGATCTATGTCTTTTTGCTGGCAAGATTATTGCTGCAATACATTGCATAAACATTTAATGCTGCTATCTCAGGCTTAATTTTATAGCACAAACAGTACCTATATTTCAGAGAACCAGTAAATAATGATTAGAGAACTTTAGTATGAATATGTTTGAGTGCACAAAATTAGAATATCAGATTATTAGGCTGTAAACAGGAAATTTACATGGTTATGTCATGGTTAGTGAGCATACACAGACAAACCAATCTTGTTTAATGGACAATTTCAAATGGTTTATTTTGTACTATAGTTTCATATGCTACCATTGTAGATACAAATATAAAACAAGCAGCTACAAATGCCACTGTTTAGCTGATTAAAATTCAAGCCTTAGAGTACCAATACCTGCAAGAAATATACACGGGTGGAAATCAGGACCATCATTATGATGAATTAATTTAGAGAAAAGAGATATTTGCTTTAAAAATAGGGACAGTTGATTATAGAAATAGGGACAGTTGATTATAAAATACAACAGCTTCTACAACAGGTAAGACAAACACAATTGTATGTTCTCTATAGATACAGTTCATAAGTGAACCCATGCAGTTGTAATAGCATGCTTTTTATTCCTGGTCCACTCCTTGTCTAGGGAAGAGTAACTTAGTGTAATAAAATTACCTGCACGGCGGGGCCGCCCGCCGCTCCACCGGCGGGGACGCCCGCCGCGTGTCTCCTAGGCACCATCTTTGTTATTAGGGCGCGCGCCTGCGCACCTCTTAAAGGCGCAGGCGCGCTGGTGTGTTTGCGCCAGCTCGTTTTTTGAATACTATTTAAGGCCCATTCAGTGTACTGTTCCTTGCCCGTGATAGAACTTTGTTTCTAAGTGGTTTTTGAGCCTAGTGCATCTGTTCCTGTTATTCTGTATCCTGATTATCCATGTTTGACCCTGCCTGTATCCTGACTACTCTGAACTCTGTATCCTGACCCTTGCCTGCCTACGACAACTCTTCCTGCTTAACCCCTTGATTGACAACCCGGTTTGACCCTTACCTGTCTGACGATTCTGATATCTGCCTGCCTCGACCCTGCCTGTTTGACCATCCTTCTGCCTAATCCTTTGTACCGTGACCTTCGGCCCAAAAAGACTTTGCTAACAGCCGTGCCCCTTCGCCAGCTAGAACATCTCGCCTTGCACCCCTCGTTAAGTCCAGGTGGCACCCAAGTAAGCTGAGGGCTCCTCCCGAAGCCCAACGGTGGTCACACTACTGGTGAAGCCGAGCCGAGACCAGGGTGCTTGGCATTTGTTCTGGTATCGGGGTGCCGGCCGTGACATTATCACGGGCCATGGAGGACGAAAGTCACGATGATGCTGGGAGCAGAACAATCTCCTACAGGGTTTTCACAACCTAACCCGTCAGTTGGAGAATCCGCAAGTTCCGCAGCAGCTGCCTGTTCCTGTTTCTCCTGTGGGTTCTTCTGCTATGTGGGGTAATACTATCAAGCCCCATGAACCCAAAATTGTGTTCCCCGAAAAGTTTAGTGGGGATCGCACCAAATTTTTTGTGTTTAAGGAGGCATGTGAACTGTACCTTGGTTTCTTCCCTCACTCATTTTCTTCTGGTGAGGAGAAAGTAAGGTTTGTTATGACCCTGCTTTTGGGCGACCCCCAAATTTGGACCCTAAGGCTGCCTATTTCTGACCCTGCACACTATTCCCTGGAGTCATTTTTTAACAGCATGGCTATTCTTTACGATGACCCAGATTGCGCATCTTCTGCCGATTCCGCGATTCGTAAGTTGTGCCAGGGGAGAAGGGAAGCGGAGGTGTATTGCACCGAGTTCTGCCGGTGGGCAGTAGAAACTGGGTGGAACGATATGGCTCTACGGAGTCAGTTCCGTTTGGGGTTAGCTGATCCTGTTAAGGACAGCCTTGTTAATTACCCCCTATCTTCAAACCTGGATGACCTTATGTCTCTCGCCATCCAGGTAGATAGGAGACAAAGGGAGAGAAGGGGTGAGAGGGGTGTTTCTACTTATTCTGGGGTTACTAATTTAAAATCTAATATGGTGACCAATGTTAAGTTTTCCTATCCCTCTGTGCCTCTGCCTCAGGAGGAGCCTATGCAGTTAGGCATATCCCATCTAACTCCTGAGGAGAAGGTACGCAGGCATCTCCAGGGCTTATGTATATACTGTGGGGAAAAGGGTAATTTCTTAAATCTTTGCCCTAGGAGGAAAGGGAGGCTCCCTAACCGAAATGGAGAAGGGGAACTCCATTTGGGTGCAGGAGCCTCCTCTCCCCAATCTGCCTCCAAGGTTTTTATTCCGGTTAAACTAACCTGGCCTACGGGCTCTGTCAAGGTGTCCGCATTTGTGGATTCTGGGGCGGAGGGAAACTTTCTGGATGCTGCTTTTGCCGCCAAATACAAGATTCCTTTGGTTTCCCTAACTACCCCCATGAGAATATGGGCAGTGGATAAGAGACCCTTAGGGTCAGATGTGGTTTCCAACCAAACTGCTTCTCTTTCTATGTGTATGAACAATGTGCATTGGAAGACAGCGTTTAACACCAGGGATGGCCACTAAGAGTATCTTGTAATGCCTTTTGGTCTCTGTAATGCCCCCGCAGTGTTCCAGGAGTTTTTCAATGACATCTTCCGGGATCTGCTGGGGATCTTCGTAGTGGTCTACCTAGACGACATTCTTATTTTTTCCTCCAACATGAAAGAACATTTTAATCATGTTGTGGCTAAGGGGAAATAATCTTTATGCGAAACTAGAGAAATTGGGGTTTCTTCTGTTCATTTTTTGGGGTTTAACATTTCCAGCAAGGGTCTAGAAATGGATCCAGGCAAGGTGAGAGCAGTCCTGGATTGGACCCGACCCCTTTCGTTACGTGCAACCCAAAGGTTTCTTGGTTTTGCTAATTATTATCGTCAGTTTATTAAGAATTTTTCCCTCATTGTGGCCCCCATCACTAATTTAACTAAGAAGGGCGCTGACCCCAGCATGTGGCCTCCTGAGGCTGTTCAAGCATTCGAATTCCTTAAAAAGGAGTTCAGTTCTGCCCCAATCCTTCATCACCCCGACACTGCGCTTCCTTTTATTGTGGAGGTTGACGCCTCTGAGGTAGGAGCTGAGGTAGTCCTTTCTCAAAGGCACCCGACTACCTACAAGTTGCATCCCTGTGCTTTCTTCTCCAGGAAGTTTTCATCCGCAGAGGTGAATTATGATATTGGTAATCACCAGGTGCAAAACATCTGGTGACGGTCTATACTGACCATAAGAATTTACTATACATAGAGTCTGCTAAGCGCCTAAATCCTAGGCAGGCTAGGTGGGCTCTATTTTTTACAAGGTTTAATTTCTCTCTGACTTTCAGGCCTGGGACTAAAAACACCAAGGCACTCTCTAGGAGTTTCGAATCCGTTTCTTCTGACTCTAGTGAGTGTACTCCCATTATTCCCAGGGAAATTATCATAGCAACCTTTGAATCTGACCTTTCTTCTCTATTGCTCCCTCTTCAAACATCTGCTCCTTCGGATACCCCTTCGGGGAGATGGTTTGTACCACAGGAATTTAGGGAGCAAGTATTGAGAGAGGTTCATGATTCTAAGATTGCAGGGCACCCAGGCATTTCGAAGACGGTGTCCCTGTTATCCCGTCATGTTTGGTGGCCATCATTCAAACAGGATGCTAAGGCCTTCGTTAATTCCTGCCCAGTCTGCCAAAGATCCAAGGCTTCTCGAAATTCTTCCCAGGGTCTGTTAATTCCCTTACCCATTCCAGAAAAACCTTGGTCCCATCTTTCGATGGACTTTATTGTTGATTTGCCCCCTTCTCAGGGGAAAACTGTGATCTGGGTGGTGGTGGATAGGTTTAGCAAGATGAGCCATTTTGTTCCACTTCCACACCTCCCTTCTGCTAAGACCTTGGCTGATTTGTTTGTTAATCACATTTTTAAGTTACATGGTTTTCCTGAAAATATTGTTTCTGACAGGGGGGTTCAGTTTGTATCTAAGTTTTGGCGTGCCTTCTGTTCTCTGGTTGGGGTTGAATTATCGTTTTCTTCTGCTTATCACCCCCAAACCAACGGCCAAACAGAAAGAGTAAACCAGTCCCTTGAACAATACCTCAGGTGTTATGTTTCGGATAACCAGTCCCTGGGCAGAATTTGCGTACAATAATGCGACCCATTCTTCCTCAGGGTAGTCCCCTTTTTTTGTGGTTAATGGGTTGCACCCCAAAGCATTTTCATTTTCTGGTTCTGGTTCCCCTGTTCCCTCTGCTAATTCTTGTATTGACCGTTTTTCTAAGGTTTGGTCGCAGGTTCATGACTCTCTGTTAGCAGCTTCCTCAGCTCAGAAAAAGGCTGCTGTAGAGAAACACCCCAATATAAAGTGGGAGACTCAGTGTGGCTCTCTACCAGGAATATTAAACTAAAGGTTCCCTGTCTCAAACTGGGGCCTAGATTCATTGGTCCATACCCCATTTCTGAAATTATTAACCCTTCTTGTGTTCGTCTTAAGTTACCTGCCAATTTCAAGATTTCAGACTCATTTCATGTTTCTTTGTTAAAACCTGCTAACCCCTTTTTTTTGTTTCTGTTCCTCCCCCTGTGCTAGTTGAAGGTCAGCCTGAATTTGAGATCCAGGAGTAGCCAGGAGTTCCTTGTGCGTGGTAAATTACAGTATCTTACCAGATGGAAAGGCTTTGGCCCTGAAGAGAACTCGTGGGTCTCAGTTGATGACGTCAGGGCTGACCGTCTCAGGAAGCAATTCCACCAAAAGTTTCCCGAGAAGCCTGGGGGTCCGGTGGCTCCCCTTGGAAGGGGGGGTAATGTAATAAAATTACCTGCACGGCGAGGTCGGCCGCCTCTCCACCGGCGGGGACGCCCGCCGCGTGTCTCCTAGGCGCCATCTTTGTTATTAGGGGGCGCGCCTCCCTACAACAACTCTTCCTGCTTAACCCCTTGATTGACAACCCGGTTTGACCCTTGCCTGTCTGACGATTCTGATATCTGCCTGCCTCGACCCTGCCTGTTTGACCATCCTTCTGCCTAATCCTTTGTACCGTGACCTTCGGCCCAAAAAGACTGTGCTAACAGCCGTGCCCCTTCGCCAGCTAGAACATCTCGCCTTGCACCCCTTGTTAAGTCCAGGTGGCGCCCAAGTAAGCTGAGGGCTCCTCCCGAGGCCCAACGGTGGTCACACTACTGGTGACGCTGAGCCGAGACCAGGGTGCTTGGCATTTGTTCTGGTATCGGGTGCCGGCCATGACACTTAGTAAGTGCCCATGTACATCACTCACAGGCACAATATTTGCCCTATGAGGGCATTAAGCACAATGCTCTTACGTTCATTTCATCTTGTCAGGCTCCTTCCTTTGCACATCCTGAAGTATATGAACCCTTGCACCACTCCTACTTTATGCAGTGTTGCCTTGAGTTAGTATTGCTGAATAGTGATGGGCGAATTTGCGCCTTTTCGCTTCACACATAATGACACTAACTGCTATGGGAACCTTCGAAGTTTGTGGTAGTTCTTAAGCTCCCCATGTTAATAAGTTAACTTATGCATGTCTCACAATAAGAGACGGGATGGATGAGGTGGCTCCGAGTACAACTAGGTGAAAGTACAGGGAACAACTTTGAAAGCAAGGACTGTTATTGAATGCTGTCAGTTTGTGTAATGACTGCTCACATTGTAAAAAAACACAGGAAATAGCACACTAGATGCAGCACAGTTTTTATTATATTTATTTTTATATGATAGTACTAATTACTGTGTATACAGTATTGGTGGCTTCTGCTAATACAACATTATCTCACAAATCAGATCCAGGCCTCTGTAAGTTGGACCTCAGTAATGTAACATACCTCCCAACATTTTGGAAGTAAAATGAGGGACAAAAATATTTATTTATATATATATAGCGCAGCAATTTTTTTGACCACACCCTTTCTGTGGCCACACCCCCTAATTACCATGTTTGTTTTACAAAATTTGGCAGGTTATGAAAGTTTGAAAATATTTCTCCTTATCTAAACTGTGTTTTTGTGTCTCAAAATTGTTACAAAGTATCTTAGCTGTTCTGGGCTCTCTGCTAAAAGCCAATTAAGTGAGAAACTTTGTTTTTTTTTTCTGGCTGTTCAGTGCAAAGAAAAGAGGGACTTTCCAGTACAAATGAGGGACTGCGGGTTGAGCTGTCAAAAGAGGGACTGTCCCTCCGAAAAAGGGACAGTTGGGAGGTATGATGTACTGTAATACCTGGGTTACACTTTCTCCTTTTCCATATTCTAAATGACACTGATTTTCAATTATTATTGCTTAAAGGATCCCTGCCCTTTTCCTATAAAATGTCATAGTATTTTATTTGTGCAGTGTCCTCTAAACTCTAATGTCAACCAGCAGATGCGCAAATAATTTAATCTTCCTGAGTATTTCTCTGTGGCATATTTTTTAGGTAGGCATATTTTCCACCATTTTTCACCACCTACATAATAATACAGATTTGAAATTATGCTCCTAGGCTACGTTTTATCACAGTCATTTTAAAAATTTTTTAAGGTAATCAGTTAAGAGATAAATACATTTTACAAATGGCATATACTGTAATACAGCTGTTGAAAAACAGTTGTCAGGCTCTTCTAACAAGATTCAATTTTCACCAAAGAAGCTTGTTTTGGAAAAAGATGAACTTCTCTGACCCATGCAATTGTTCTGGCACCTCTCTGAGTAAGAAATAATAGTGTTAGCAGCTTCCTTTCCTATCTGTCACCTACTAGAACTCAATTTTTTAGTGTGATACGGAACCTATTGTTATTTTACTCCCTTTGATCATGTCTTGATAATATAAATAATGTGCAGTCTCATGGGTAAATTTATCAAAGAGTGAAGTTCCGCCACTAGAGTGAAATTCCGCAGCTCTCCATTCATTTCTATGGGATTCTGAAAGAAGTATTTATTAATGGGTGAAAGTGAAATTTCACCCTTTGATAAATATGCCTTTAAAAACCCCATAGAAATGAATGGGAAGTGGCGGAATTTCACTCTAGTGGCGGAACTTCACTATTAACTTCACTCTTTGATAAATATACCCCATAAAGTACTGAAAAACTTTGTCAATGTACAATATTAGTTATTAGTGATGGGCGAATCTGTTTCGCTTCACTGAGAAATTTGCAAAACTCTGGAAAAATTTGCAAACCCATTGAAGTCACAAATTGTTTTGACATGCATTAAAGTCAATGGGCATCTGAATCATTTTGACGTGCGTCAATTTTCGAGCGAAAATGTTTTTGTCGCAAGAAAATTTCCCACTGTGAATTTTCGCACCAGTTTGTGAAAACATTCACAGTCGCCATAATCTGGAAATTCGCCACAAATCCATGCCTTGCGAATAAATTTGCCCATCACTATTAGTTATGGATAGTACACACTTTTTCTTTAAATATCAGCTATGCAGAGTATATTATTTTGGAGTGTGTCTACAGTGTCTACACTTTTGTCTAATATCATATTTATTACTACTTTATTAATGTTAATAGTATTAATGGTCTGCTTCTCTTAACAATCAGACTAATTTCAGTTTGCAGTAATAAAACAAAACATATAACAAGCATTCGAATACACATACTATATTTTAAATCTATATCTAGATTAAGGGGCCGAATATCGAGGGTTAATTAACCCTCGATATTCGACTAGGAATTAAAATCCTTCAACTCCGAATATCGAAGTCGAAGGATTTAGCGCAGATAGTTCGATCGAACGATCAAAGGATAATTCCTTCGATCGAACGATAAAATCCTTTGAATCGAACGATTCGAAGGATTTTAATCCAATGATCGAAGGAATATCCTTCAATCAAAAAAAGTTAGCCAAGCCTATGGGGACCTTCCCTATAGGCTAATATTGACTTCGGTAGCTTTTAGATGGCGAACTAGGGGGTCGAAGTTTTTTTTAAAGAGACAGTACTTCGACTATCGAATGGTCGAATAGTCGAACGATTTTTACTTCGAATCCTTCAAATCGAAGTCATAGTCGTAGTCGAAGGTCGAAGTAGCCCATTTTATGGTCCAAGTAGCCCAAAATAACCTTCGAAATTCGAAGTTTTTTATCTTCAAATCCTTCACTCGAAGTTAGTGAATCGGCCCCTAAATATAAAGTCATCATGAATACTATAAATAATCTCAACTGAATCCCAACTAATTGAATATAAATATTGATAAAAAATGTTTTAATTCTACAGTCGCATCATTAAATTTATCAAGTTAATTCAACCTACTCTGCTTTTGCCGTAATTACTGTGCATCGCCCATATGATATAGTGGATAGTGAAGTGAAAAGAGTGTGCAAGCTATTGAGAAAATGGAAAACAAGGTCTGTTAAAGCATTTCTGTTCAACTGGGTGTTCATGGGTTGCATCCACCTCCTTCTCTAAGCACGGTATATTAATTCCATATTTATATTTGGCAGTATGTTATCCACATGTAAATCTTAAGCACTTGCATAGACAGACAGGAAGAATCATAGGAATTCAAAAAGTATCCAGAGGAATATAGAATTTCCATTAAAAGTAGATTTATATAAAATATAGGAAACCATTACACATTGTTCTGGTATGTGGTATATGGATGCACCTAGTAATATAGTTTCACAAGAGTTGAGAACAGACAGGACGCTGAGGCAGAGTTACTGCTGGTGTGCAAATTTATTTTTCACACAACATGTTTCGGGCAACATATGCCCTTTTTGAAAAAGGGCATATGTTGCCCGAAACATGCTGTGTGAAAAATAAATTTGCACACCAGCAGTAACTCTGCCTCAGCGTCCTGTCTGTTCTCAACTCTTGTGAAACTATATTACTGAATTTTGGTGCCGGGACGGAGCACCAATGAGACAGCTATAGGACCAGCTATACTCTCCACCGTGTATATATCTACTACTATTGTGACAGGATGCACCTAGTAAGCCAACTAAAATAACACAAAAAAAAACATGCACTTTTAGGATGCAAGTTTTGGGCATTAAAGGAATTCATTGTAGGATATCTACTAGACTTCCTACTGAGATAAGGGTAAATGAGGTACTAAAGTTTACCAGCATAATAACTCACTTTACTAGCATAATGACTCAATGTAATTTTCCTTCATAGCCTGCACTATATATTGTACTGCTATTGGACTAGATTGCATTGCAGAATGGAATTGCTTCATTACAGGAAATGTCGACACCAAACAGTCAACTTTTAATATAAAAATTGAATCTCAGAGCTAACCACAGGCAAATCACTAAAGAGAATCTGTGCAGCAGGTTAACAGCTAATTAAAGGAAGGGAAAATAGGGACAAAGTAATTAGGAAAATGAAATCTAATCTTTTGAGCAGCTTGGAGCAGTCATTTAACTTAGATAACATTGCCCCCCAGAACTTTCAAATCTAAATGCATGTAGAATATATTTATGCCAGGCATACATTTTTAAAAACAAACAAACTGAAGAGGAATGTAGCTAGAACAATGACATGGTTAGTTACATATTCCTGATGGTTCTCATCTAGAAAATAAACATCACCATAAAAGACAAAGCACTGTAAATTGTGTTCGACAGACTGCATATTATCATCTTCTCAATGCAGAACAGAGCTTATATGAAGTAGCTCACTTAAGAGGCTGGCATGTTCAAGTGAGTGATCTGCCTTTGTAAATACATGTTTCAGCCTAAAACTGTGTCTCCAATTCCACAATAAGCATTTTTTCCCTAAGCATAATCAAGCACAACTCTGGAAGCATATTTCATTACTCGTGATAAATGTGAGCTTATAGAAAAGAAAAACGACATAACATTCCAACTCTAATACATAAGGGCATATGTATCAAAGTTCGAGTGATAGAGTTTTTTTTACCTTGAATGTGTCAGGGGGCCTATCTGCTCCAAGCAGGAGTGGTCAGGACCAAGGAGGAAGCTTTAGGGGTTAAAGTCCAAAATCGCAGTATGAAAGGGTTCAGGCAAAATCGTGCAAAGTCCAGGCAAGAGTTCAAAGGCAGGCAGAATAATATCTAGGTCAAGGTCCAGGCAGGGTCAGAAGTCCAGGAAACAGTTTAGCAAGAATTATCAAACACCCAGGAATGTGGAATGTTCAAGACAAACGCTATAATCGTGCATTGAACCCGTGACCTGGAAGGGTTTTTATTTTGAATTTCGCGGCAAGCGTGTGACGTCGTCATGCCGGTGTTCTTACGCTGGCATCCTTGCACCGGCGCCACTGCTACCCTTGTGGTAGCACTGGGCACCGCCATTTTGGCTTTGGCGCGCAGGGAATGTACGCACCTGCCGGCGATCCGTTTCAGGATCGTGACAGAATGAACTTGATTGACTTTGAAACTTAAATAGTATTTACTAAAGAAAAACTCAAACGTCTAAAACTCGAATGAATATTACTGACTCAAAAACTTGAATCGAATTTAAATCAAATTTGAAGGAACTCGAATGTCAGGAAGGCTATTAACATCTTCAAATGGGTCACTGGACCTCTGCTATTGACTTCTACATAAACTCGGCAGGGTTTTAGGTGGTGTATTATCGAATTCAAGTTGTTCCCAGGGTCGAGGTTTGATAAATCTCAAATTCAAATTCAAGTTTGCATTATTCCCAACTAGAATTTGCGAGTTTTGCCGAAAAATCCAATTCAAATTTACCATTCAAACCTTAATACATTTGCCCCATAGTGTTAGCAGATGTGCAGGGTAGATACCAGTGTTAACTAGATGCAACATTTTATTTTCATTAAGCCATTGTATTCATGTATTAAAAACATTAGTATGATAACTATTACATTTAAATAGGTATATTTATGAAAATATTTATGAAAAATGCATACTAAAGAGCTCCAGTGACATGCCTGCAGTATTTATTTTTATAAGCAACCCTTGTTGAAGGATTTACTAAATTAACTATGTCAGCGTGAATTGGAGGAGGGGAAAGGCCTGAAATACGAAAAATATGACAAATGTAGTAGTACTGCCTTTAATCTGACGTTGTTCAGAGCGGAGGCAAATGTATAAATGACAGTTCTCTCAGCATTCCCAACACCTGGCACAAGCTGTACATCAGGGCATAGTGCCAAATTTCTATATATGTTTTACTTCATTATAAGATGTTTAACAAAGAAACATCTGCTGCTCCTGGTGTCATCAATAATCACTTTATATGTTCTCCAATAAAGCACTTTCAGTCACTGCTTTGTGCTCAAATTTTTAAACTTTGAGAAACATTTTAAGGGACAATGCTTCTTGATCAAGTGCCCCAAGCTGTAATATTCTGCATTAGTGCAAAAACTGATGACATAACATCGATGAAATAAGACAAACATTTCTCAAGTCAACTTTTTTGGCTATTTCTAAATTTGAATGTAATGAGATTTAAAGAGGGTCATTAAAAATGATAATACTGCCGCTAAATTTATACCCTAGAAGGTCATTTCATGGGCTCCATAGATATAGAAATCTTTACTATTTTTAATAACACTGTATAAAGATTAATAGCAAAGCTCTTTTTGTCAGTCTATGTAAAACATGGATACCTACAGTTCACTTTTTCCTTGATGCCATCAGGAAAAGTACCAGTAACCACTAACTAACTTTGTTTAGGCAATTGCCATCTAAGGCAGCTGTGGATGCTGAATGCACATATTACTTGCATCTGAGAAAAGCAATTAACTTAAGGACAGATAAGTGAAATAAAAAGATGTGTGGAGTATCAGAAATGTCTCTAGTTGACTTGAATGGGAGATAATTCATGGCATAAAATGTAGCTATTGTAGCCAGAAAGTACAGATAAATTGTTAATGGAATGTCAAGTGATTCCATCTGGGTCTTGGTTTTAAAGCTCTTACAAAATAAAATCTTTTGGAAAACAGTTACTATAAATTTTTAACAGAAGGATATATAAACTATAAACCTGAATATCCTGTACAAAAGTACAATGAAAAAAAAAATGTTTGGAATATAATTTATTTAAAATGCTACAAACATTTTAGTGATTATTTACTGTATGGAAGGTAAGGTGCAAAGTTTACACCCTGCCTTCCAAACTGAAATAATTGCTGCCAGTCTTTGTTATCATTTCAATTCATTTCAAAGCCCAGATGCCTCTGCATGATCACACTTTTGCACTTCTGCCGGGATCATAGTAAATGACCCCTTTTGCCAATAACATACCATTTCCCTGAATGTTGCTTACGTAAAGTATGACAAGATTATAGGAACTGATGCCACTTCAAAGATGCTGCATTTCAAGGAGAAATATCATCAATATGGCAACACAATAATAAAGTTTGAGAAAATAAAGTATAGGATATTTACTTTAAGCATAAATGGAATATGACCTCTGCAACTGATTTAAATAGTTCAGGATTGTCAGTACACCATGCAATGCTTGAGGTTATATACTTCACACGGTTAGCTTTCTTTATTTCTGTTTCAATATGTTTATTGACAGAAATAAAAAGAAATTTGCATAACATACAATGTAAAAGAATTTACATCACCTCTGTGGAAATACAATCAAATACTGGAATCATAATACAACGAGACGATGGTGTAAATAAAAACAAAAGATCAACATAAGTCAAATGACTGTCCATCAGTGAGCGTTAAAACAGAGCAAACTTGCATTACATATATTTATGAACGTGGTACAGAGAAATCAAAGACACTTGTCAACAAAAAAAAAAAAATAAGAAAGAAAAGAAAAAAAAATAAATAAATAAATAAATAAATAAATAAAAAAAAAGGGGGAGGGGAGAAAGGAAAATAAAAGGGTAGACCACCAGGTAATCACACAAATCAAACAATCAAGTGTATCAAATGTAAGTTACAGCATATATATGGGGAGTATAAGCAGAATCAAACATCAGCACAGCAGTTCCAAGCAATTGCCATACAAAGGAGCCATGTCAATTCAGTCAGAATATGGTACAAAATACTATGATGGGTCCCATGTTAAAGGGGTTGCCTGCCCAGACCTTATAAGGAAAGAGTAGAAACCGGTAGGGTTCCGTGGAATCTGTAATCTATCCAGGGTTGCCAGACGTCAACAAAGGCCTGATATTTATCTAGGTGGATACTAGTCAACTTTTCATTAATGAGAATCCAATCCAATTTCACTCTAACATTATTGTACTGCAGGGACGAAGATTTCCACGCCTTAGCAATAACCTGTCTGGCGGCCAAGAAAATATGATTAAGTAAGCGGACCTGTTTCCTGGGGACATCACGAGGGACAGCTCCCAATAAGGCAACATATGGGTCCCGTTTTAAGTTAAGATGTAACACAGAAAAAATAAGGGTATAAATCCGTATCCAGAATCTCACAGCTATGGGACATGTCCACCAGATATGGAACAGGGACCCTGATGCAGAACAACCCCTGTAACATGTATCGTTGCAATCGGGATAAAATTTAGCTAATCGTACTGGGGTCAAATACCAGCGAAATAATACCTTATAACCAGCCTCCAGCATAACTGTGTTGATAGAACTTTTGCGCGTATTGTCCCAAAGTCGGAACCAGTCCTGTTCAGGCAATGACTTTCCGATATCCTTTTCCCATTTAGTGATATAAGGTAGATCGAGCAAGCTGGCTGGCGTATTGAATTGCAAGTATAGAATTGAAATGGCTCCTTTAGGGGCTGTACCCTTTGTACACCAACGTTCATAAAACGAGCTAGATAAATCATGAGTTTTGGTAGAATTCCAACATTTCTGTACAAAATGTAAAACCTGATAAGCTCTGAATCTCTCCGAATCTGGAAGTTGATAGTGATCTAAAAGATATTGGATAGCGTAGGGACCTCTGGAGTGTATTAGGGATTTAACAAACACTAGCCCATTTAATATCCACCAATGAAAAAGGTGTTTTTGCAAACCAGCTAAGAAAGCAGGGTTCCCAAATATTGGTGCTGCAGGAGTATGAGGTGTAATAAATGGGTGCTTACGAGATACTATATCCCATACGTGTAAGGAACAAGCCAAGCAAGGGCTCATAGTTTTAGGACGGGATTTCCTGGGCAGCCAAAGCAATGAGGAGGCAGTACAGGGGGTAACAAAGGCATTCTCGATAGCAACCCACTGAGGAGGGTCAGAGGTGCTATGCAAATTCGGGAGTTGACACAATTGTGCTGACCAGTGATAGTATCTAAGATTAGGCAGACCTAAGCCGCCAGTAGATAACGATCTATAAAGGATATTTCTATTCACCCTGGGAAATTTATTGTTCCACACAAACTTGAGAATCTTAGATTCAAAATTCTTTAAATCCTGAAGGTTGAGCGATAAGGGGAGCACTCTAAAGAAATACAATAATTTAGGGAATAGTGTCATCTTAATAGCCCAAATGCGACCTATCCATGAAATATGATATTTGCCCCAATCTTCCAGGCACTTGCCCAGTTTGCGATAAATATGGGAATAATTAACTTTGTATAAGGTATCATAGGAATTTGTCAAATGGACGCCTAAAAAGGAGACTGATGTCTTCTGCCATTGAAAGGAGAAATTAAGGGTAAGCAATTTGGTTACATCATGAGGAAGTCCTATATTGAGAGCCTCAGTTTTTCCCGGATTAATGGTTAACCCTGAAAGGTTACCAAATTTGGTCAAAATGTTGTATAGATTAGGCAGGGACGTCATGGGCTGAGTCAAAAAGAGGGTCACATCATCAGCAAAAAGGCTAATTTTGTGTTGTCTATCATTGATCTTGAGGCCTCGAACATCTGGATTAGTCCTGATCGTCTCCGCTAGGGATTCAATGGCTATATTAAATAATAAAGGGGATAAGGGGCAACCCTGTCTGGTGCCTCTTAAGATTGGGAAGGATTCGGACACGTTGCAACCAATACGAACTCTGGCCGTAGGGGACTTGTACAGGGCCGCCAGCCATGTAAGGAAATTGAGGCCAAAACCTCTGTCCGACAAAGAGGACCAGAGAAAGGTCCAA
The DNA here is from genome assembly GCF_017654675.1 of Xenopus laevis. Taxonomy (NCBI): domain Eukaryota; kingdom Metazoa; phylum Chordata; class Amphibia; order Anura; family Pipidae; genus Xenopus; species Xenopus laevis. The sequence goes on along the minus strand of NC_054374.1, from coordinate 98,284,277 downwards.
GAGATGGAATCAAATGCTTTCCTAAAGTCTAGTTTGAGAATCATAGCTGGTTGCAAAGTTGACTTAGCACGAGCTGTCAGCAATATGAGCCGTCGTACTGCGTCGGAGGCCTGACGGCCCCGCACAAATCCCACCTGATCATTGTGAATTAAGTGGGGCATGATAGGGCCTAATCTAGTAGCCAAAATTTTTGCCAAAAGTTTAACGTCAATATTTAACACTGATATGGGTCTAAAGTTCCGGCAGTCAGTAGGCTCAGGTGAGTGTTTAGGTATAGGGGAAATGTTAGCTAGTAACGATACTGGAGTAAAATGTTCTCCTGAGAGCAAACCGTTAAACATATTAGTCATGTGAGGGGCCAATATATGGATGAACTTTTTATAATAAATGGCAGAAAAGCCATCAGGGCCTGGTGATTTAGATAAATGTAGGGAAGAAGTAGCCGAAATCACTTCCTCTATGGTAACCTTAGCTTCAAGTCGATCTTTTTGTTCAGGGGAGAGGCGGCAAAGGTTACACTGTTGTAAGAACTGGAGTATAGCAGTTTTAGGAGGTTTAAAGCTGTTGGAGTAAAGTTTACGGTAATACCGTGAGAATTCCTTCACAATGGCTCGAACAGATCTAATTAGTCTGCCGGAAGTCCCTGTAAGCATGGTGATTGGAGTAAAATCAAGTCTATTATTGAGGCGACGTGCCAATAACCGGGTGGGTTTGTTGGTTTGGGTATAGAGTTTCTGCTGAGACCAGCGTAGGGCCTTTTCTGCACGCAAGGTGAGGACTAAATCTAACTGAGTTTTGAGGGACTCTATGTGGGACTCCAGGGAAGGTGTAGGCTTGGTGCTAAAGTCAAGAGAAGCTTGGGTAAGTTCTTTCGTGAGTGAGACAATTTCCTGTTCCCTGGAGCGTTTCCTCTGGGAACCTATCTGGATCAAAGTGCCTCTTAAAACTACCTTATGGGCTTCCCATAAAAGAGTAGATGAGGGAACAGAGCTTTTGTTATCCTGAAAGTAATTTCGAAGCGTCTGTTCCACTTGTTGTACTACCTCCGGGATTTTCAAAAGTGACTCAATAAGGCGCCAGCTAAATTCCCCTGTCGTACTATAAATCTGAGAAATGGTCAAAGCAATAGGGTCATGGTCTGACCAAGGTGTCACCAAGATCTTAGACACATGAGGGAGGTCAAAAACCTGTTGGGAAACCCAAATATGATCTATCCTAGAATGGAGCTTGTGGGGATGGGAGTAATGAGTGTATTGTCTGGTCATAGGATGGTCCTCTCGCCAAACATCCACCAACCCTAAATGCAACATGCCCCGTTTAACCTTCTGAACATCAGGGTGACGTTTTACTACGGTCTGGGGAGGGCGGTGAAAGGGCTGTTGCCTATCCCAGAAGGAGTCCAAGATCAAGTTTGTATCACCACATAGTATAATTTTCCCTGTCTCAGCATGAGAAACATAAGTGAGTAGGCTATCAAAAAACTGGGCTTGGGAAACATTGGGAGCATAATAAGAAATAATCGAGAAAAGCTTGCCCTCTAGTTCGAACGTAAGAACCAAAAATCTCCCTTCAGGGTCAGAGTAGGTGTCTCGAATAAGCAATGGCAAACCCACATGGATACAGATAGCTACACCCCTGTTCTTATTATCACTATTCGCTAGATATACTACAGGGTATTGTTTATGAAAATATTTGGGGTAGGATTGCTTGGAGAAATGTGTTTCTTGCAGACATAAGATATCAGCTCTAAGAGAATTATAGTACATAAATGCTTTTTTCCGTTTCACTGGGGAGTTAAATCCCTGTACATTATGAGATAATATGGTGAGCCCCATGAATATCAAACGGAGAAACCAGATTAAGCTGAAAAGGGAGTAACATTTGAGAGCCGGGACCTATGGGAAGGAGAATAGCAGAGCACAAAAACCAAAATGACAATAGCACCAACTGCAAAAATGCCGCATAGTCCCATACGTAAGAATGTTCAAACAATAGTGGTCTAACAAAAAAACAAGAATAATAAAAGAAAAAATGAAAAAGGAGAAAAAACCATAACAACAATGTACAACAGGCGCTAGCACTAAAGGTGGTAGACTCGCTAGCCACCATGGTTAGCGCCAAACTGGGGGTATCAAAAAACTCCACGGGTCCTTCCCGTTGTTCCTGAAGGTAAAGGCACTTGGTACCCCCCACTAAAAGGAGGGAAAGGCTGGAAATTGCGTGACACATCTCGGTGGGAAGGTAGTAAAGGGTAGAACCAGAACACGGTGCAGCTTGAGAGGCAGCGAAAATACACATTATGGATCAGAAAAAAAAATAAAAAGTTCAGCCTCAAGGAAACTCCAAAAAAAAAATAAAGTGGAACATATTGCGTCATATGTAGTAGGGTAATAAAAACAATAAGTATGATGTCCAATACTGTAGAAAGGGCTTACATCGGGAAACCGAGAATGTCAGTGTCACTGTATTTCAAGTCTCAATCAAAGGGACTTACCCTCCAAACGAAAATATCAAGAAAGAGCTGCCATACCTCCGACAACGGACTTGTAAGGGCCAAACGGGGAGAACATCCCCACAAGGGGACAAACCGGTAGACATCCATGCCACAGGGTAAGCATCAGGGATCGGACTTCTGAGATAAGGCCAATGCTGTCGTTCTTCTGGTAACCGGTTTGCCTACCGTGCGCCAAATCGGAGAAACCGCCCTCATGGTCTGCGGGGAGGATGATGGCGAAGATGGAGGGAGTGACGTAGTTAGCTTCAAGCGCTGAAGAAGTTCCATGGCCGACTCCAGATCTGAGAAGGAGTGTTGCTTATTGTTAAATGTAAACGCCAGGCGAAATGGAAAGAGCCACCGGTATCTAATGCCATGGTGCTGGAGGACATGGACAACGCCGGCAAAGGTTTTGCGTCTCTGTAAAGTAACAGGTGCAACATCAGCGTATATCTGGAATTTAACACCGTTATACTCCAAGGTCTGAGAAGCCCGTGCTGCTTGGAGGGCCTTCACTTGGGTTTGATGAAAGTGCAGCCTGAGGACAATGTCTCTAGGCGGGCCATCCTGGGATATAGGCCGAAGAGCGCGATGCACTCGATCGCATTCAAACCTTTCGGATGGTAGGTCAGGTAGGAGCATAGAGAGAATAGCGTGAGTTACCGTTGGCAGGTCCGTCTCAGATTCCGGAATCCCCCGGATGCGCAAGTTGTTGCGACGAGACCTGTTATCGGAGTCCTCCAGCTTATCCATGGCTTCCTTAAGCTGCGTTTGAAGTAGGACGATGTCCTGTTCATGGGCATCCAGCACCGTTACCACGTCATCAATCTTAGTTTCCACTACGTCAATCCGCTGGCCCAACTCATGCATCTGGCCTGCAACCCCTTTAGTGATATCGGCAGCTGTTCTGGCCAGTTCTTGTTGCAGCAAGGCCTTAAACTGCCCCATCAAGTCCGAGGTCTGGACGCCACCCGAAGGAGGCGGGAGTGAATCGGATTGCGAATCAAGGCCCTGCCAGGAATCTTCCTGCTGCGTCGCCATCGACTTAGGAGAGGGAGGCGGAGGCTTCCGCAGGAATGACGCAATGGTATTCGCTGTGCCTTTAGACGATTGAACGGAGCCTTTCTTCTCCCGTTGCCGTCTCCTATTAGCCATCCGATGGGTCAGTAGAGGTTTAGAGGTATATTACCGTAAAATGGAACGGTCAGCTCAAGTGCAAGGGGCAAAAATGAGGGATAAGGCTTCCGTGGACGAGGAGCGATCTCACACCACCGCCATCTTGGATCGCGCCTCACGTGACACCCAGCTTTCTTTATTTCATTGTTTATATTCTAGTGCTGTAAGTACTCTAACTTGCCATTGCATTACAGACAAAATGGCAAAACCTGACAATGCACATCTTCTGAGCTAAACAGGACAAACAGGGAAATTAAAGTAACTCCATGTTTGGTCCTTGGAAGATAGATAGATAATTATATTACCAGTGCAGTATCAAGAAGTTTTGGAAACAGTTTTCATTCGTGGTGAATGGACGTAACTACGCAAATTCACTAAGATGCAGATTTTACTGAATGTTACATCTTGTGCCAGACTTGCCTTCTCCACCTCAGACAAGGCGAATTGCAATAGAGTAGATAGGAGTCTCAAAAAACGCTAGCGTCTTTTCCTTTTTTCTGGGTGATAGGCTACAAAAGAGCATAAATTTTTTTGTGGGTAACCGGCTTTCCCTCTACATTTCGTAACATATGCCACATAAACTATACAGTGGGCTTATGTGTAGGGCAATATAACAAATCTATTTTCTTTTATTAAGGTTTCCCGGGCTTGTGTAGTGTAATGTATTTGCTGCAACATATATGTCCATTGTACTTTAACTTCCCGGCGTATGCAAATTAGCCAATGCTAGTGCAACTTCGCTTTGCTTGGCATAGTAACACTAGCGCAATTTCGCCAGCATTCGGCGCCCTGGACGCACTTTCGGATTTTAGTAAATTAGCATTGTCCTGGCGAATCTACACCTGGCAAAGTGTTGCGCTGTGAGTGAAGCCGCCGCTGGCGAATTTTTGGAGGTTAGTAAATTTGCCCCATATGTCTTTCTCATACAAATGTTATTGTTTTCCAGTTTCCTGATTATTTGAAAGTTCATAAAGATGCAAAATTACATACTTAAGGGGGTAATTGCAAGAGTTACATAAAATTGTGTTTTTGCAAATGTTTTGCACTGCTCGCAGTAAAAAAAATTGGCTGGCGAATATTACATGTGCATTATTGCAAAGCAAAGGTTAGAATAAATATTTTGTCACAAAAAAAACACTTTTATTATCGAAATATCGAAGGATTTTAGTGCAAATAGTTCTATCATACGATCGAAGGAATATTCATTTGATCCGATGATTAAATCCTTCGAATCGAACGATTCGAAGGATTTAAATCCAACGATCGAAGGAATATCTTTCGATCAAAAAAATTTAGGAAAGCCTATGGGGACCTTCCCCATAGGCTAACATTGAGTTCGGTAGCTTTTAGATGGCGAACTAGGGGGTCGAAGTTTTTTTTAAAGAGACAGTACTTCGACTATCGAACGGTCGAATAGTCAAACGATTTTTAGTTTGAATCCTTCGATTCGAAGTCGTAGTCGAAGGTCGAAGTAGTCCATTCGATGGTCAAAGTAGCCCAAAAAACACTTTGAAAATTCAAAGTTTTTTTACTTCGAATCCTTCACTCGAAGTTAGTGAATCGGCCCCTAAATGTTTGCAAGTGCCATTTGGTCGCAAACTTAGCAAGGGTGCGTGTTGAGTGTGTAATGCTAATGTTTGCAAAGGTTTCTGCAAACTTTTTTTGCACATACTACATTTCCCAATTTTTGTCCTATGGGGAACACAATTGAAGACACTAATTTAATGGCGTCAAACATGGTAAATGTACAGATAACTGTTACACTTACCATTTGTTTTGCTGCTTTGGCAGTGTCTGTTTCCAGTCTCTGCAGAAATTTTTATCATCTGTATACTCTGGTGAAATACCATGTTGAAAGTTATTTTCTTCTCCACTATCCGCAACAAATTAAATTACTCCTAAGAAATGAAGGTACCAGGTGCTTCATTAATGGTTACATTCGTTTTAGAAAGGAACATCCAGACTGATGAATTAATGGTACTGTACATTAACTGTGAACTAACACACAGGAAAATTTCACATGATAAGCAGGTGTCAGTGTTCTAATTTAATGGTACAGTAAAGAGATGCCAGAAATCACAAGCTGTTCTATAAGAATTAAAATGTTAAACTTATCTTAGTGCCTTAGCACTAGAAGGCAAGAAAAATTGTCACTTGAAAAATACATTATTTCCAAAGCAGATACATGGTAATTAAGGAAATTGCTTTAGTAACACAGTAATTCACTTTTGCAAGCTTATAAACTAAGGAGGTATAATGGCATACCATATTGCTATATCAAAGAATTATGTAGCAAAGGCTACAACAAAAATAAGGAAAACTCCATTATAGTTTGAATGCTTCTGTGCACTGAACCATATAATACAGTAGCTACATACAGTAAGAAACCATATTTCTGAAGAAAACAATAACACAAACTTATGAAAAATAACAAACTAATTCAAGATTACTTGAATTACTCAAGATTTCATTGATGTTAACTTAAAAACAAAACCCCTTAGTATCAGTTCCCCATACAATTCAATGTTTTTGGTAAAAGTACCCTGCTGTAATGTAATAAATGTCAGAACACACCACACTGCAAAATGCTGCCATGGAACTACAGTTATAGATGCCAGAGCTCTAGTGTAGTATTATAGTGTAGTATTTAGTTTAGGATTCATTTTAGTCTCTGGGGAATTTAGCTTTTTGCTTACAACATTTTGTGCATGTATGACTTGGGGATATGGACTATACTTCAGAAATATTATTATTAATATGAACTATACTTCAGAAATATATTATTATTACATACCATGTTTAACCTTTTAAGTGCCAGCATAATTTTAAATGTTGAATACGCGAGATGCCAGACGTTTTGAAACATTTTGTGCACTCTCACTTTAAGGCCACTTTCTGAGGGGAAAACCTATAGTTTACCTAGGAAAACTATACATTGGGTTTTTTTTGGGGAGAAATGGAGCTTTCTAAATCTGCCAGAGTTTTCATGTATTTCCACCTCTGAAAAAATATTTATTGCACTAAATACCAAAAAAAAAAAAAAATTCCTATTTATTTATATGAATTTTGTACCAGAAAAATATGAAAATCTAACTGATTTGGAAAGCCTCATGTCTCTCAAACGTGCCAATACTGGATATGTATGGTTTTAGGCAGATTTAGGACGTCTGTACACAAAAACTCCCGGGAGTATATTACCAAATTTTGAAAGCAGTCTAAGGCAGAAAACGTCATACTTTTGATTCCAAGGCCAAAAAATCCTGAAATAGTAGGTTTACTCCAGAAAACCATATATTTTTGAAAAGTACACATTCTGTTGATTCCAAAATGGGTAACTATGTCTCTCTACTCCTAACTACCCAACATCAAAGCTTGTCTGAACATATCGGTTTTAATAAAAATGTATCAAACTTCTTTCATTTCATTATGCTGACCCCCCTGAACAGTATGGAGACCCTAGAAAACCATATATTTTCCGAAAGTACACATTCTGATGAATCTAAAGCAGGTAATTACATCTTTCGACTGAAAACTACCAAACTGCAAAGCTATGCTAAACATAATGCTTTTTTTTTTCATTTAGTGTAATAAGCACTCAGAATAACAGTTTGAATATTTTAGCATGATATATTTTTACGCACAGAAATAAGCGAACAACACCTTTGCAAAGCTGAAAATGTAATAAAATGGCTAAACATGCAATAAAATGGCTGAAAATGCACCAAAATCACAGAAATTGCAGTATAATTACTATAATAACATACACAAGGGATTGTGCAGTGCATTTAGCGAATACTATTTGCAATGGCAATACAACAGTTTTTTCAGGCAAAAAAACTGACAATGCTTAAAGGGTTAAGCCTGGAGACAAGTGACTTACCACTATAAACTGGCATATACTGTATATGCAAAGTTCTTGTCTTCAAGTGTGAACAAAATTATTTTCCTAATTTTTTCACATCTGGAAAAATCTACCAAACGCACGCCTCTGTGTGTCCACACATGTTGCTTCTAAAGTTTTATATATGTTTATATGGTTCCAAATACTTTATGCATGTTGTTGGTGTATACAAGTAGGAGTTATGTGTTTAGAAAATGATCTGTGCAATGGTGTCAAAACTAGTTTGTGTGTACTGCTTAGATGTACATTAAAGTACACAAAAACCATTAAGCCACTTATCATATAACAAATATGTTGTAATGTATTGAGAACATTGGTATATGCATTTAAAATGTGCCCTATATGAAGCGGTACTAAAATATACTATACACACTTGTTCAAAAGGGGCTTGTGCTAAACATACCTTTTGTCTGTTGTTCTGTGATTTTTGTTATTTCTTGACCTTAACAGGGCAAACAGGGAAACTGAAGTTACTTTATTTTTGTTTCTTGTGAGATTAAAGGGATACTGTCATGGGAAAAAAAATTTTTTTCAAAATGAATCAGTTAATAGTGCTGCTCCAACAGAATTATGCACTGAAATGCATTTCTCAAAAGAGCAAACAGATTTTTTATATTCAATTTTAAAATCTGTCATGGGGCTAGACATATTGTCAATTTCCCAGCTGCCTCCAGTCATGTGACTTGTGGTCTGATAAACTTCAATCACTCTTTACTGCTGTACTGCAAGTTAGAGTGATATCACCCCCTCCCTTCTCCCTCCCCCCCGTAGCCAAACAAAAGAACAATGGGAAGGTAACCAGATAGCAGCTCCCTAACACAAGATAACAGCTGCCTGGTAGATCTAAGAACAACACTCAATAGTAAAAACCCATGTCCCAGTGAGACACATTCAGTTACATGGAGAAGGAAAAACAGCAGCCTGCCAGAAAGCATTTCTCTCCTAAAGTGCAGGCACAAGTCACATGGCGGCTGGGAAATTGACAAAATGTCCAGCCCCATGTCAGATTTCAAAATTGAATATAAAAAAATCTGTTTGCTCTTTTGAGAACTGGATTTCAGTGCAGAATTCTGCTGGAGTAGCACTTTTAACTGATGTGTTTTGAAAAAAGCATGTTTTCCGATGACAGGATCCCTTTAACAATTAGATTATTAGTGCACATGTAAGCAGAAGTCCATTTATGAAGGCGGTTATTAGTGCATTGGCAATCTGTCAACCTTGCAAGAACTGAGCATGGAGTAGAATGGAGTTGGTACATATCCAGCCAACAGAAAAGGGTAATATGAAACTACCAGCTAATACACAAAAGAGCTAATAACCTTTATCCTATAACTCTGTGCAAAATAATAAGGCTGGAAAAAGTCTGAGCAATGAAATTGATAAGCCTGCCATACTATCCTGCAGTACATAATGTATATGTACAACAATTACTATTCACCTGTTTTTCAGGGCTACATTCCTAGCGCAGATAAGATGCCTTCACCTATTCTTTTCCAAAAATCAAATGATACCTAAATAGAAGATACTAAACATTGTCCAATAAATCTAGGACTCAGTTGGAATATTTGTTTGTTATATTACCTTGTGTGAAAATGTTCTTACAGCCACTCAGAATACTGTGTAATTAAGATGGCCTGAATCACTAATCAGTTTCTTTCAAAAAGCCACAGCCGTATTTTTGGATCTTCCATAATTTGATCTCTAGAAAGGGTAACTAAATAAGATCTAAAGCTGAATTGACAATTTATTCAGCTTTATGTAAAAAAAATAATCTCACAGCACATCATCTTGACTGCAACAACTGCATTGTCGCAAATGCTTAGTGAGTTTGGAATACAGCCAGTAATTAATGAGTCTGGCATGCTGTTACACTTCATTACACTTTATTCCATACTTTTACAATGTTAACGTACATAGACATGGCAATGCATATTTAATGTCGCAGATAAAAACATATGTGGAATAAGCTATAATAAAGGTCCATTGCTTTTGCAATTTACAGCTTGAAAAGTGTCCTACTGTATTACAGCTTTAAGTAGTCACAGGATATAAAAAAGCTCTAATGCATTTCAATACACTGGCTGTTGCTTTGCTTAATATCTTGGAATGAACCACGTTTCCATGGAGATACATTCAATGTATAGTGAGCTGATGTGCCAGGTTTCACAGTTATGGTTTGGGCTCCACCAATAATAGAAATATCTGGTGCCACCTGCAAAATATAAAAGTTTTAAACTGCTATCTTAAAGGAATAAAAGTGAGTCAAAAAGTTATTGCTGCATTTTGGAAATATCTGAATGTAATAAATTGTATAAAATAAACATTGTGCAAATGTTTATTTTGCAGTTGCAAACATTCATTAAGTGAAAATAAAGCAAGATATTTTTTGTCAACTTTCTTTTTATTGAAATCAAATTTCACTTTTCCCGAAGGACTGTGTACAAAACAGCATAATGCACAACACATGGATGCATAGTACAAAATATTGCTTGACAGGGGAAAAGGTATAGAAAAACAAAATAAAGAGAAAAAAAAAAGAAAAAACATGAAAAGGAAATGAGCCATAAGTAAAATGATCCACTGGTTATTTGAAAAATACCACTAAACATGTTACATTTGGTATCTCTAGAGCAAGTTGTTGCCATAAGCCTCAAACATCAGTTAAGCACATACTCAAGCAGAGTGAAATGAACTCTGCCCATTGCCCCATTTTAACTCAAAGGGATATGAACGACTCCTTATGAAGAATCCAAGTGTCCCAGATCTCGGTGTATTTCTCCGTTTGGCCATCAATTTGGTATCTCAAACGTTCATTGGAATGGATGAACTCTATCTTGTCCAAGACTTTAGATACGGAAAGGCAGGGTGATTTCCACTGTGCTGCAATATGAATCCTAGCCGCCATACAGATATGTTGAGTCAGGTGCTGTGCCGAATGGTTCATACCTTCCAGTTTATGTCCAAGAAGCATAACCTCTGGGCAGGGATCAATGGGAGTATAAATGAGTGTAGTCAATATCCGAGATATCTGCTGCCATAGGGCTTGTGTCACAGGACAGCTCCACCAGGTATGCCATATCGTCCCTCTAGCGGGACAGTTCCTGAAGCATTGAGGTGAAACAGTGGGGTATATACGATGAAGTCGTTCCGGAACATAGTACGCTGTATCAAAGAGTTTAAGTGAGGTTTCCACTATGGTGACATTGTAGCTCCCTTTGAAAATTCTTAAGTAGCTTTTGAGCCATACTTCCGGGGAAAACGTTGTCCCCAAGTCGGTTTCCCAGTCCAGCATGTGCTGAAGTTTGTTCCGGTGCAACAGCATGATTCAACTGGTTGTAAATGGTTGATAAGACTCGTTTACACATTGGGGAAGTCATGCAAATGACCTCTAGAAATGTTCTAGAGACCATATTCTTGAGCCAGAAGTGTGTAGCAAAATGTGACAGTTGCATTGCCCGGTATGTCTCAGTTGGCGGCGCCTGATATTTCTGAATAAGTGTCTCCATAGGCAGCGGTTTAGATCCATCAGTGAGCTGGTAGGCGGTAAGGACCCCCCTGTCTTTCCACCAAGTAAAGGCCGACTCGGATCGGCTCAGGGGAAAAAGGGTGTTTCCATGCAATGGCACCATTGCCGAAGGGTTTGATGCTAGACAATATTTGAATTTAAGTATGTTCCATAACTGCAGCATAGCATAAGTCAATGGGGAAACAGTTCTACATACTTTAACATCCGAGCTTGGATTCCAGAGTAAGCTCTGCAATGAATAAGGGTGTATCATATCAGATTCCATGAACACCCACAAAGGAGCTTGAGGCCCTCCATGTATGGGGGGGATCTGGGCACAGCGTGCTGCCCTATAGTAATGAAGCAAGTTTGGGACCCCCAAACCACCCCTAGTTTTGTGGAGGTACATAATATGTCTATTAATCCTTGGTCTCTTATTCCCCCAGATGAAGGCCATAATTTTCTGTTGGAAACTGAGCAGATCCCTTCTCACAATGGCAATGGGCAGAGTTCTAAAGTAGTATAACAACCTAGGCAAAGTCATCATTTTAATACAATTGATTCTCCCTATCCAAGAAATCTGTTTTGACCTCCACTCCTGTAACTCGTGCAACAATTTCCTATACAGTTGAGGGTAATTATGTTTATACATTGTTTCCAGGTTGGCAGTGAGGCGTATGCCTAGATAAGATAAGTATTGTTCTCTCAGTTGAAACCCAAAACTAAGTTCAACAAGTTTGCTGGTATTCTTGGGAACGCCGCAGGGCATAAATTCGCTCTTATCCTGATTCAGTCGTAACCCAGAGGCCTTAGAAAATTCCTAAATAATGTGAAGAAGGTTGGGCAACGTAGTTAAAGGTTGTGTGACAGTCAACAATAAGTCGTCTGCAAAAAGGGATACTTTATGTTCAGTGTTAGCTATAGTGTAGCCCTTAACATTCTGATTTCTCCTAATTGCCTCTGCCAGTGGTTCCATTGCAAGAGCAAAAAGGGCTGGGGACAATGGACAACCCTGCCTTGTTCCCCTCCGTATCTCAATAGTTTGGAAGGAGGAAGTAGGCAATTTCAGTGTAGCAGACGGGGTAGAGTAATATGTAGAAAGAATAGTAGTAAAAGGTTCACCAATCCCAAGAGAGCTAAGTATTGTTCTGAGATATTGCCAGTCAAGGGAATCAAACGCCTTCTCTATATCCAAGGCTAATAGACCCATGGGCGTTTTGGTAGACTTAGCATGTTGTATGATATTAAGTACCTTTCTCACATTGTCCCCTGCCTGTCTGAATGGGATGAATCCAACCTCTACCTATGTATCACTTCTGGCAAAATAGAGGACAACCTATTTCAAATGTTCAATGTTCAATAGAGAAATGGGACGGTAATGTTTCGGTTGGAGAGGGTCCTTATTCGGTTTAGGAATCAGTGTAATATGCGCTGACAGCAGTTCTTGGAGAATGGGTTTACCATCTCGGATATGATCAAAGAGCAAATTAAGGCGTGGAATTACTATGTCAGCAAAGACCTTATAATATTTAGCGGAGAAGCCATCAGGGCCAGGTGCCTTCCCTACCTTGAGATGTTTGATTGTATAGGCAATGTCCTCGACCGTTATGGCCGCATTCAGCATATCTAAACTTGAATCAGAGAATGTAGGTAAAGGATACTGAGAAAGAAAGGTCTGTGTAGCTCGAGAATCTGGTTTATGTGTGGGTGTATAAAGTTTTCTATAGAAGTCTAAAAATGTGTCCCTTATTTTTTCCGGGTTAGAGGTAATGGTGCCCAGTGAAGAGATTTGGTACGCAGTAGGTTTGCTAAGTAAGTGTCTGGCTTATTACAATTCTTATAGTACCTAAACCTAGTCCATCGGATAGCTTTATCTACTTGTTCCATTTGTAAAGTATTCAGTTCTTGTTTAAGTGCTTTAATACGTTTGGTCAATTGCGATGACGGCGAAGTTTGATTGAGCCTTTCCAGGGTGGTTAATGAGGATTCAAGTTGGCTATACCTTTCCCTTAGTTGTTTTTTCCTCCTAGCTGCCTGTTGTATGAGATATCCCCGTATAGTAGCCTTATGGGCTGCCCATACAATATCTGGTGTGACATCGGTCGTGGTATTTTCCTTGAAGTAATTAGTTAGGGTAGTCTTTAACTCTTGTGTAACTTGGGGATCGCTAAGCAGGCGTTCATTAAGGCGCCATCTAGATGACCTAGGGTGAATACCCTGTATCAACACCTTAGTAACCATGAGATCATGATCTGACACGGGCAAACTTTTATAAAGGCATCCTTTAGGCTAGGGATCATTGCTGCATTAAGTAAAATGGCATCAATTCTAGAATATTGCTTATGGGGAGCTGAATAAAAGGTATATCGATGTGCTCGAGGGTGGAGTTCTCTCCAGGTATCAACAAATTGAGATGAATTAAGAACCCGTTGAGTCATTTTAGTGGCCTTAGGTTCCCTGAAATGGGGTAGCACGGCCGATTTATCCAAGGCCGGATTAAAGGGAAAGTTAAAGTCTCCGCACCACAAATTAAGATCAAGGGGATGTGTACTTAGGTTAGTAGCGAATTTGTTAAAAAACTCCCGGGGGGCAGCATTCGGGGAATAGGTGGATGTAATCCTAATAGACTTCTCAAATAGGCTACCAACTATAGATAAGTACCGCCCTTCTTTATCTACTTGCACATCCGTCACAACAATCGGAAAGTTGTCATGGACCAGAATAGCAACACCTCTATGTTTTTTATTGGGAGTAGACGCCAGAAAGTATCGGGAATATTGGCGATGAAAATATTTCGGGTAGGACTGTCTAGTGAAGTGAGTCTCCTGCAGGCAAATCACATCTGGATGCATACGTTCATACCATTGAAAGGCCTGTCTACGCTTCCGCGGAGAATTCAACCCCTTAACATTATCGGAGATTATTGTAAAAGCCATATTGAAATGTTACAATAAGAAATCCATTAAAGCAAAAAAGCATGCTCAAGGGGGAGCTACAAGTGGAATGACCTGAACCTAAGGATAGGAGAGAACAGGAGTGGAGGCCATACTTCACTAACATTATATCATACAGGTATACTAAACATTCAAGGACCATAGGAAGAGGCATAAAGGTAAGTACATTTCGTAATGGGAGAGTACAAAAAGGATACCAAAAACAGTTATAGACACAGTGGATCGACCCAAAAAAAGCGAACAAAACAGTTCAAAAAATAAAATGTAACCTGAAAAAGAACCCCAAAAGTGGGGAAAATGTCCCGGTTGTTCAGCGACTGTCTTTGTGGGGTCGCCACTAGACTGGGGAATGTGGGCAGCATCTATTCCCAAGCCCATTTAGAAGGATGCAACGTATCCTGCACAGGAAAATAGAAACATGGGGTACAAGTCATACTTATCCGGGCAGTTCTCTGGTATCCGGAATTGTCTGGGAACGAAGCCGTTGTGGTTTGGGGATGCCAGAGTTGCGGCCTAGGCGAGAAGGCGAGCGGGGACCAGCCACCACTTGCCATTCTTTGTGAGGTCTCGGACTGCTGCCCGCCGATGGCGTTGGGGAAGGAACAAGAAGGCCTTCCTTCTGTAAGACATGTAAGGCCGCCTCTGTGGTCTTGAATGAATACAGACGGTTATTAATGGTGAAATGGAGTGCAAAGGGGAAGCCCCATCTGTACTTAATCCGTGCCTTCTGAAGCTGTAAGGTAACATCTTTCATCAGCCTCCTCTTCTGCAAGGTAGTAGGTGCCAGGTCTGCATAAATATCAGCCGATATTTTGTTGTCTGGATCTCTAGTGAATTGGCGCGCTGCTTGTAGTATTTGGTCTCTGACCGCCTCGTGTTGCAATTTCAGGACTATGTCCCTAGGCGTATCTTTCGTGCGAGGCCTAGCTAGCGCCCGATGTATTCTCACCATTTGCAGTTTCTCAAGCGGTGCTTCTGGCAATAGGGTAGTAAAAAGGTTCATCGCAAATAATTCGAGGTCCATCTCGGTCTCTTGGACTCCACGAAGGCGAATATTGGCCCTACGAGACCTGTTCTCAAGATCCCCGATCTTTTCCTCCATTGCCGCAATTTGTTCCTTCTGGAACTCAATGGCGTCACTATCAGCATGTATCGCTGCCACAAGCTCCTCCGTGCGGTCCTCTAAGGCACTCGTCCGAGTGCCCAGTTCATGGATTTGTTTTGTAAAGTCCGCAACTGCAGCTGCTAGTTCCGTCCGGAACATGGTTTGTATGGTAGTTAAAATTTCCGATACCTCGGAGGATGGCCCCAGTGGGTCCGGATGGGAGTGCGACAGTTCTGCCTCGTGTGAGGCCTGTGAAGATGGCGGGGTGCCTGGGCTCCTTTGCTGGAAAAACTTGTGCGTGCTCGGCGCCGCCCCTTTTTTCTTAGCCGCCTGTTGTGGCATAGTGATACCTGTTACCCTCAAGATAGGTTAGACTCGGTACCGGAACGTTTTATAGCTGTGGTTGCTGAATTAAGCGGGCTGGGATACGGAGCTCACATCAGGTACGTCTGCTCCCGATGGCGCCGCGCATGCGCCCCCAAATCCTTGAGCAAGATATTTTTTATAGTTTTCCTAGATACTGCTGTTGCTGGCTGTTTTCCCTTTATTTTTCCTATTATGTACCTTTTATACTAACATGAGTGCTAGTCCTACAGTATTCAAATATCAGTGCACCATACATAATTTTTAAGCTCTACAAGCCAAGAACAGCTCTCCTTAATATGTATACCAATTCACACTTTAATTTATTCTCGTTTGGCTTCCCTTTATATACAACTATGCTATGCATCTATAGTTCTTTTTGCTGTCCACTGATAATTATACATTACTAATTGCTATCATTCAGACAGTATAGACCCTACTCATAAACTTTTTTATACTGTTAGTAGACTTTCACAGATAAGACAGACAGGAAAATAATTCTATTACTTTAGAAGAGAGTATTTATAAGTATTGCTCTGTATATATTTATATATATCTGATGTACAAATTCAAAGGTGCTCCCAGAATAAGCAATATTAGGGCCAGGTGTACAGATCCAGTTTAGAGGGACGCCACAGACATTGCTCTCTGACAGGCTCTAGAGCTGGGTGGGCAAATGGTGACTGTCTCTCCCCTGCTCACTGCTACTGTTAGGCCCAGTATGTTTCTACAGGGAAAAATAATTAGGAAATTCTTAGACTGAGCAAAATTCTTAGACTCTACTCAGGGCTGTTTGCTCAGTCCTTTGCTGTTTACTGTGTTAACTCATGACTATGTGGCTCAAATCATTTCATAAAATTTTCAGATGATACTACAGTATTGGGCCTTATTAGTAACACTGATTATTCCTTGTACAGTATATGAAGGAGGTTGAGGAACTGGTCAAGTGGTGTCAGGATAACAATTTTATTTTAAATGTTGAAAAGACTAAAGAGATGGTAATTCATTTTAGAAAGAAGGCTAGTGTTTTTTCTCTCCACTGCAAATAGATGTTGAGATAGTTAAGTTTCCTGGAGTGAATCATTATCTGACACACAATCCAATGTAGAATTTAAATAGTGCTTCTAATTCTAGGAAAGCGAATCAACTGCTATATTTCTTACGTAAATTGAAGAAAACCAGATTTCCTCCTCAAATTTTAATATCTTTTATTTGGGGTACAGTTGAGAGCCTCTTATTTAGTAATTTCACAGTTTGGTTTGCAAATAGTTCAGAATGTGAGCAAAAATCCCTGCAGAGAATAATTAGGACAGCAGAGAGAATTGTAGGAAGTCCACTTTTGCCTATTTCTCAACTCCTGTATATAAGAAGCTGGTCATCAACATAGTAACATAGTAAGCTAGGTTGAAAAGAGACACACTTCCATCAATTTCAACCTTTTAACCAATCAAATAGCATAGTGGTGGACATCTTTCATCTCATATATTATTTTACCTATTACCATCAGGCAGAAGGTTTTGTAGTATTAGGTCCGTAACATCCAGATATTACAAAAGTTTTTTTTCCGCAAGCAATTAGGATTTTGAACTCATTATTGTGAGTAGAATTTTTTTGTGATGAGGGGAATTGGGTTTAAATAAAAAAAGTAAATGTTTTTAAAGAAAATGCACTTGCCACTATAGATTGATGTAATGTGTGCACTTTTCTGGATTAAAACAGACTATGGGGTTACTTGTAGGAGAAAATGGTCACTAGTATTTTTATGGTATTTATTTTTATGGTACACTTATGGTAGAATGTATGTTTTTTTAGAGATGAGGAGGGGATCAGTTGTAAATGGAAATTAAATGCACTTTTCACTTTATAAATTGATGTTATTGTGCACTTTAGACTGGGGGGCACATTTACTTAGCTCGAGTGAAGGATTAGAATAAAAAATACTTTTTTTGGCTACTTCGACCATCGCATTGGCTACTTCGATTACGACTTCGAATCGAACGATTCGAACTAAAAATCATTTGACTATTCGACCATTCGATAGTCGAAGTACTATCTCTTTAAAAAAAACTTCGACCACCTACTTCGCCACCTAAAACCTACCGAGCACCAATGTAAGCCTATGGGGAAGGTCCCCATAGTTTCTTTTAGTATAGCCATACACAAAAGAAACAATTTACATGGCTTATACTCACTTTGAATGTCAATATGTTGTTTGTGTAATTAGGTACCAGAAGAACCTTCTGTGCTATTTGCATTAATTGGCAATTTATTATGATATGGTCTAATGCAAGAGATTCTCGTCCGGTGCCTCGAAAGCCAAATATATGTTCAGTTTCATCTGTTTCAACCTGAAGCAGTAGTGTACCCTGTTAAAAATTGGAAATAGTTATTCTATAAGGTTTTCAACATTTCTACTGGGATATTTAAACAGCATCCCTAGCCAGAGAAAACCATATGTTTAAACAAATTTGCTATAACATTTAAAATGGCTGCACTGTTTTTTTTTTTCATAAAAACAATGTTGGCAAATGTTTTTTGTTTTTTTTATGAAATCCAGTATTTTCTACAGTAAGAAAGATTATTTATACATTCTATACACTTACCAAAAGAGAAAAGGAAAAACTTTAGCAGACTATCTGCAATCCATTTATTCCAGGTAGTACACCACTACTGGAGGAGTTCTTTGTTTTCTTTTTTGTTTTGCTGATTTAGCGGAGTTGCAGGACAGAGCATTTACAAGGAAGTAAGACACACACTTTTGTACAGGCCACCAACACAATTGTTTTTTTTTAATTCTATACATTTATACATTAAAGGTGCTAAAAAAAACGACATGTACCAATGTTATATTTAGGAAGATACATAACATCAGCATAATAAATGTGAAAGTTCATTACACTACTGTCAAAAAAAACTAAACAACATAACTTTCATGGAAATTTAACAGGGTAAGATTGTTCTTTGTTTCAAAAACAAACAATATACATATAAGGGGTATATTTATCAAAGAGTGAAGGGGTGAAGTTGGAGATTACCACAGTCCTCTAGTGTGAAATTCCACCACTCTCCATTTATTTCTATGGGTTTTTTAAAAGATTATTTATCAATGGTGAAAGTGAAAGCTCATCCTTTGATAAATACACCTTCCAAAATCAAATAGAAATGAATGGAGAGTGGTGAAAAAATGTAAAGTAAGTTTCATTTTGATTATGCAGTGAAGTTGCTGTCTCCAGTGTTGAAAAGAGATATTAGTGAAACTCAAGAAGAGTGAGTACACTGGTAAAGTGTATGGAGGATCTCATTTATCAAACAAGGCCAATGTGAGATTGCTTACACTGGATAAAATGGTGCTTAAGGGCGGATATGAATAAATATACAGTATAAGGGCACCATACAATAAACACTCTGCTTTCAGGGGATCTATTCAGTTTCAAAGAAATAAGGTTCCACTTTAAGATGCAATATTTTTTCTTTACGGCTAGAGATGTGAAATAATGAAATCATAGCATTTTCCTAACATTTTCCCAGAGGCAC
This sequence comes from Xenopus laevis, assembly GCF_017654675.1. NCBI lineage: Eukaryota > Metazoa > Chordata > Amphibia > Anura > Pipidae > Xenopus > Xenopus laevis. The sequence continues at coordinate 98,265,245 of NC_054374.1, read as the reverse complement.
AACTTAGAAAAAACAATTACCAAGTTTTTCCTGACACTGGAATTTTTTTTAAAGACGCCCATGTCTCCCATTTTTCTTTGAAATTCAATTCCATGACCTGCCTGAAGGCATCGTAAAACCTAATTTCTTAATGCATAAATAAACATATGATGCAGACAACACAAATTATAAACAATAAAACCATAAATACTGAATAGATGATGATACTTTCTTTCTGGCTCTACAACCTAGGTTTATCAAACAAAAGCAATTCAAATATGTTATATATTTCTGTAAGGCATAAACTTTTATACAGGTTTAATTTGCTTATGTGCACTCCTTTCTGAATATAGTATAGGGTTTGGTCCACTGATTTAGTATCATATAAATCAGATTTGTTTATAGCATACTTACCAAAATTAAACACTGTGAAATTGGCATAAACATCAGAGAGTACTGACCTGTTTCCCCTGTAGGTATAAATAAGAATGGTGGCCCATAAAACTAGTCCCCTTCCAATACAGCTTGCAAATTCCAGTCTTGCTTACTTAGAAACCAGAAGTAAATCATAAAACTACTGTATGAACATGCGTGCACATCAGACCAGAGCTCTAAAATTCCTAATGTAAACACTGCTTGAATTTAAGAGCAATATTTTGAAACAGGGAGTCTCAGAGGCTGGATCACATAAGAAATGTAAGCAAAGCCTGTTAGGGCAAGATTTAACTTGTCATAAAAGATAGCCCAAACCAGGCTGCAGTATTCTGGATTCTACTTGGAAGACAAATACACTCACAAAGCAATCCATACAATCTTTTTTAACTGTGAAGACATTTCTTCATTAAACATCTTTAACAATTGCATTAAGGGAGGCATTACCAACAACTGGTATATTAAGGACATCTTTTACATCCTTAATCATAGTCAAAAATACTGATACTCCCAAGTCATTAACTTAGGTGAAGTTGCTAATTAAGGAAATGGAATTTCATAATTAAAAAAGAATAAAGACAAATATACTGGATCCATGATACTTTTTCATATTACACTGCTAATTTCATATGTTACACCTTTGGTTTGAATACATTAAAATAATTATGTCTTAAAAATTAAGTATATTGTAAAGACATATAGAGCTCATAGACAAGCTAGAAGTCATAAAACTACTGTGAAAAGGGCACATTTAGAAACAAACCCTGGTTTGGACAGCTGTGCCCAGCACTTACTTTAGGAATATCTTGAATTACTGCTTCGCATGTAGGAGTAATAAATTCAAGTTCTCTTTCTGGCCTGGTTTGGTTGACTACACATTCAATCAGGTATACTCACATATCATGAAAAGATCTCAGAATTTGCTTTATTATTATTATGCAAATGGATATCATCACATCTATCTCAATATTTTGCATGGATACAACAAAACCTATTCACTTGCCAGCAACTTGTTCCCATATGGAACAGAAAGGCTTAGCACATTTGTGATGTTGAACACTGTCAAAGTTGATTATTGTCACTTGAGATTTGCTTCTTGTTACTTAGCAAACACAGCACATAATTATCATCTTCCTTCATCAAGTCAGCAACCTGATATGTCTAATTTGCTTCTGTACTTTAGACCTAACAAATTCACTAATTAAGCAAATGGCACATCAATAAAAAGTACATGCATTCATTTTTATGTAAGACATAGCAAAACACATGCAGTACTGCTATTCTCCTTACAGAGGTTTAGATTTCAGTTGCTACTGTATATTACTGAGCTATCTGACCTTGCTTGAACTTTTTTGTAAAAAACAGCTTTATTATACCTGCCAGCAATGCAAACTATGAAAGGGAGGGAAACGTTTATCATACAAAGCTTATAAAGGCCTTATTAGGCCAGTTAAATAATTCCTCCTCCCACTAAAAGCTATATTTAATTATTATAGGATGAATATTATAAATAATTTTTTGAATGGCGTCAAATTTTCGTTGGTGAATTTTTGTGGCAATTTCGCAAATTTATTCGCCGGCGGCGAAATGCGGAAATTTGCCGCAAATTCGCACCTGCCGAATAAATTCACCCATCACTACTAGTGAAAAAAAAATCCAGAAGTCCGAATGGATTAAAAGTGGTCCAATAAGATCAGCTCAGCTCCCACTGACTTCTATAGAACCTCCAAAAATTTTTACTTGGTGAAATTTTGCATTACAGGCTTTTGTGGTTTTACACTTAGGGGCAGATTTATCAAGGGTCGAATTTTTTAAGTAATGGGAGTTTTTTTGCACTCCCATAACTTCAAGATTCAAAGAAAAAAAGACCAACTGAAATGTATTAAAAAAATCTACGTTTTTATCTGCGGGTGAATAGGCCATATTTGAATCATTCGAATCAAAGTAAGATCTTATTCGATCGTATTCGATGTATTTAAAAAAAAAACTTTAAAGTCCACCAATTGAATATAAATAGGTTTTAGGAGGTTCCCCATGGGCTAAAACAGCAAGTTTTTAGATGGCGAAGTGGTCGAAGTCAAAGTTTTAAAGAGACAGTAAATGATAAATATCGATTTGAATAGTCACATTTTTTCAAATTCAATCAAATTTTGGCCGATACTCAAAGTACACAAAAAGTACACAAAAATACACAAATTTATACTTAGACCCTTTATATAGCTGCCCTATAAAGTGATAGGAACATGGAGATATCAATGAAAAGAAGCTGCACGTGAAATATAAGCAGCTAAAAGCTCCCCAAAGCCAACCCCAGCCTTGTGAACCTTAGTAACGGCAACCCACCGACACCATTAAATCTAAATCATCTTCCTAAGTTGTTTCAGTTAAGATGGCCTGGGGGTGGCGCAATCCCTCCATAGGCTAATTACAAACAAAAACAGGACTCCAGCCTATGGAGGGTTCATGCGCCCCCAGCCCAGACTGAAACAACTCAGGAAGATGATTTAATGGTGTCGGAGAGTCACTGTTACTAAGGTTTGAAATAGTGTATAGGAAAACCACTAATTTTTCGAGATTTGTGCGGAAAAAACTATTTGATTAGTAAACTGACCCTTCATTGTCATTAAACATCATATCCTGAATACTAAGAAAACATATAATACTTTTTGGAGTATTACTGATTGCCTTTTTGTACCTTATTCCTCTAGGCAGTTGTTTCCACATAAATTATTAAAGTTGATTCTCTGTGAAGTCAGATAATTAAATACATGGGGCAACATCTCATTTGTCACATGACTTGGGGCAGCTTAGGGCAGCTGGGAAATTGGGAATATGTCTATCCCCATGTCAGATTTCAAAATTGAATATAAAAAATTTTGAAAAATTTTTTTTTCCCATGACAGTATCCCTTTAAGCTCCATTTCAGGTCAAATTTATTTTGGTCACACATTCTCAGGGAGCTAATGGTTGTCAAATGTAAACTAACAATAAGTCATACACCAACAAAACAGTAATTCATAATTAGAAGCGAGTATATAGGCAGTATCACAAATGAGTTATGAGTATTGTGTGAGGTCAATTTAATGCACGGATACTTTTCCTTAATGCCTAAATAATACAATTGGGCCTGTTGGGGTCAATGAAAATAATTTGCAATTTAAATTGCAATTTAGAAAAGGAAAAACAGAGGTAAATAATTCAAAAACTGTAGATAATAAAAATTAAGACCCTGCCCTTTTAACTCTTTGTCTGACAACAACATACATTGTGGGAAAGAGAAAGCATATCAACAATGTAGTACATTAGGTTACACTACAGAAAAAAGTTATTGATGTGATTGCTATGGGCAAAGTTATTATTAGGATGTTGTTTTCATTGATTGTAAATAGTGGGCTGGACTGCCAAATTTTTAAACAGCAATAATTATGTGTAGATATTTTTACTGTTAGAGAATACATTGATGTTTTATTTCTTTCATTTTAATGATCCATTAAAGAAGATAGAGTAGTAATTAGTCTTCCGTATTGGTTCTGGAGGTTCACCCAACAAGAGTTAGAGGTGCACGCCATTCAGCTATATTCAACACAGCCAAACAAATGCAATCTTTTAAAACAATTTATTTTATTATTATTATTAACATGTATTTATATAGCGCCAACATATTGCGTAGCACTGTAAAGTAACGGGGATTATACAACTACATCACATGAATTACATACATAGAATATATGGAGTAACAAACATCACAATCAATACTGGTACAAAGAGGTGAGGAAGGCCCTATGCATAGGCATACAGTCTAAAGGGAAGGGAGTAATACACAAGGTGTGGGAGTGGGCAAGATCGAAGTAAGTGTGTGAGAAATGTGGTGTTGTATGTGGTGTTGCGTTTGGTAGTTAAGCAGAGTGAGGGTAGGCTTCTCGAAAGAAGTGTGTTTTCAGAGATTTTTTGAAAGCAGAAAGGTTGGGAGAAAGTCGGACAGATCGTGGGAGAGCGTTCCAGAGGAGGGATGCAGCCCTTCCAAAGTCTTGAATGCGAGCATGTGAGGAGGTAATGAGAGAAGAGTTGAGTAGCAGGTCAGTAGAGGAGCATAGTAAGCGAGTGGGTGAGTATATAGAGATGAGTTCAGAGATGTAGGGTGGAGCAGAGTTGTGAAGTGCTTTGAAAGTCAGTGTCATTAATTTGAATTTGATTCTGAAAGGTAACGGAAGCCAGTGCAGGGATTGACAGAATGGCGAGGCAGAGGATGAGCGGTTGCTGAGGTGTATGAGCCTCGCAGCAGTGTTCATTATGGACTGGAGAGGTGACAGTCTCTGGAGGGGGAGGCCAATTAAAAGAGAGTTACAGTAGTCTAGACGCGATATGATGAGAGAGTGAATAAGAATTTTGGCAGCATTTGGCAACATTTTACAATGTTTTTGCATAATTCAGCAAGAACAGTGCATGTTGCCATTTCTAAAGTAACATGAACTTGTCAGAAAAGAAACAGTATGGTTTCTTGTTTCTTTATGTAGTTTGTACAGTATTAAAGGAATTGTTTAGTGTAAAAATAAAAACAAAATAAATAGATAAGATGTGCAAAATAAAAAAATGTTTCTAATATAGTTAATTAGACAAAAATGTAATGTTCAGGATAAAGGCTGGAGTGACTGGATGTCTAACATAATAAACAGAACACTACTTCCTGCTTTTCAGCTCTCTTGGTTTCCTCTGATTGGTTAACAGGCAGTAACCAACCAGTGACTTAAGGGGGGGCACTTGGGTCATAATTGTTTGTTTTTGAATCTAAGCTAAGGATCAATTGCAAACTCACTGAACAAATATGTGCCATGTGGCCCCCCTTAAAATCGCTGACTAACTCAGAGTTAGAGAGCTGAAAAGCAGGAAGTAGTGTTCTGGCTATTATGTTAGACATCCAGTCACTCCAGCCTTTATACATTACATTTTTGGCTAACTAACTATATTAGAAACATTTTTATTTTGCACTATTTTGTCTATCTATTTACCAGTTTTTATTTTTACACTGAACTGTTCCTGTAATGTAATCTATTATCTGGATTATACTGTACATAAAGTATGACATTATGAAACAAAACTCTAGTGTCACATACAATTTATACAGACAATGTGTCATTGAAAAATGATATACAAATTATATTAATCTATAGAGTATTCACCTAGGATATCAAAGGCTGGATCAAATACTCCCATTGGAGAGCCCTTTTTGTCACTGATAGAGAAATGTTCTTTAGAACTGTAAATCACTCTGGCATGCTTATTTATACATCATAGTCAGTTGACGTAAGCTTTTTGGATAAACGTGAAGAGCTGAATAATAATTTGAACAGAAAAGAGTAGAAAGAAAATATAACATTGCTTTCTAAACAGTAATCTAGTAAAATCACAACAACTCTTTACTGATTTACATTCACTGAAAACACTTGCATTCATTTTATTAGGAGAAAAATCTTAATGTAGAGTGAAATACCATGCTGTATTTTCATACTTATTGGAGGCTCATAAATGAGCAACAATTGCTCATAAATGAGCAAAATCTTAATTTTGCTGAGGGACTCTGAAAATGGCAAGGGCAAAAAAATCAAGGTTGTTTGTCTAAAACAAAAGTGTTCATCACCAGAACGTGCAAATGCACTATAACACTGGCCACTAAATGGTGAGATCATCATGTCCCTTGATAAAAACAACTAACAGAATTCCAGTGTCATTGTGATAATACAGGTAATCTAACAAACACTAGAATAGGAAAGAAGATTTTTCTAGATGGCACTAAAAGCTTGTATAAATTTCACATAAAATGTCTTGCTTTGACAGCAGATGCCTGCACTACATAAAAACTAAGGCACTGCAGTGAAAGAGATCACAATAATGTGTAATTATAGCTTCTAACATCTAGCTAAAGTTTCAAATACAGAGGCATACTATTATAATAAAATAGAGTTCTATTTGCATACTAGTTATGACTCAAGGGGAATTTGTCTGTTAACCTAGACTATCTCTGCTGTAGAGAATGTTCACTGTTTTAAAGTTCTTTTATTTTGAGTGGACACAAGATGGGAATTGTTAAATAGTTGCTAAATAAAAAAATATCACAAAGTATGTACCTAGTGAAAGACTAAAGAGGGTGTTCACAGTATTGTTCGAAAAGAAATAGCATGTCACAGTTACTTTATCAATAGCTTTTGAATTTCATGGTTGATTTTTATTTGTCTAGTTAATTTAAGGGATTCTATTAGAATCCATAATGCATCATTTTATTAAGAAAGACGCCTGCGCCTGATGTCCCTGCGGGCGGTAATGCTAGCGAATTGACGCTAGCGTTAGCCACTTTGCCCTCGAGTAAATATGCCCCATGATACCTCAGAGTGACGTTACTCTTAAGCACCAAGCATACGCACTTCTGATTGTTCTCTGCTGCACACAAAGGATTGTGCAGCCATAGACAAAATATTTCTTGAGCAAATAATTAGGGTTGTCAGATCTGTATATCCATGAGAAGAAAATAATGCATGTATATTGGAAACATTATTATTTTAGGGATTCTAATAGAAGTACATAGGATGACTATATGTGCCCTTTAAGTATCTTTGATATGATCTAATAAAGCAAGATAATATATTTTTTAAAAAGCCTGTGATTAATCATTAGGGAAAGTGAAATCAAAGGAGAACTGTAGGAAAAAAAGCATATTGTAATTCTCAAATGCTCTGTGCCTGCAGGGTTTCAATGGGTTACCACAATATATATTTTTTACTTCTAACCTGTTTGATTGACCTGCATTGTTTAGAAAATGGTATTGTATATTTATAATAGCCAGTCTCAACACAACTTAAAGATATTGGATTTTCTTAATGTAATATTCTATTGATACGGCAATTTAAATTATTAATAACAATAAATAAACATTGGGATATACACTATTTACATATGTCAATCCTTCAATGAAAGTGTAACAGAATAGTATTTACCTGAAGCCTATACATGCCTTGCCTGACCATTGCTACTCTCACACTGCTGCTCTGTGTTCCTGTGATCGTTCTACATTTATACTCCAGATCAGTCATCTGCATCTGTGCTGCCAGACCCAGAGCCCTTTCTCTTGCATCGTTAATCAATGGAATGATTAGGTTTTCTTGAAGAATTTCATCTGGGTGGCATTTAAACAAAATGCTCTTCTGTGCATTCTTGTGACCTAAAATAACCAAATAAGGGGAACAGTTGGTTTTCATATTTTAGGAATTGCTCTGCAAAACATATCTTTTATGTATAATCTATAAATGTATAATATTATTATTATGAAGTGCAGGCACAAGTCAGATGACCAGGGGCAGCTGGGAAATTGACAAAATGTCTAGCCCCATGTCAGATTTCTAAATTGAATATAAAAAAATCTGTTTGCTCTTTTGAGAAATGGATTTCAGTGCAGAATTCTGCTGGAGCAGCACTATTAACTGATTCATTTTGAAAAAATTTTTTTTCCTATGACAGTATCCCTTTAAATTAGTCAAATAAGATGGGTTTGCTTTCAATAGGGATTAATTATATCTTATTTTGGATCAAGTACAATGTACTGTTTTATTTTTACAGAGAAAAAGGAAATCATTTTTACAATTTTTGATTATTTGAATAAAATGGAGTTTATAGGAGACGGGTTTTCTGTAATTTGGAGCTTTCTGGATAACGGGTTTCCAGATAACAGATCCCATATCTGTACTATAACACTTAGGGGGGTGTTTACTAAAACCCAACTTATTCTCGCTATAATAGAAAATAAATTTCGACCAAGCTCCCAAACCCGAATCCCTCCAATTTACCAATAAAACTTCTCAAAATAATCGGTGCAGGAAAAAGTTGCAACATAATCGTGCATCAATTTGAGTTGTGAGATTTCTAATGACCACCATGAAAACTTGACTTTAACTAAGGGGCCGATTCACAAAGGGTCGAATATCGAGGGTTAATTAACCCTCGATATTCGACTAGGAATTAAAATCCTTCGACTTCGAATATCGAAGTCGAAGGATTTAGCACAGATAGTTCGATCGAACGATCGAAGGAATATCCTTCGATCAAAAAAAGTTAGCCAAGCCTATGGGGACCTTCCCCATAGGCTAGCATTGACTTCGCTAGCTTTCAGATGGCGAACTAGGGGGTCGAAGTTTTTTTTAAAGAGACAGTACTTCGACTATCGAATGGTCGAATACTCATAGTCGTAGTCGAAGGTCGAAGTAGCCCAAAAAAAACTTCGAAATTCAAAGTTTTTTTTACCTTCGAATCCTTCACTCGAAGTTAGTGAAAGTGTAGCCTCGACAACTTGAATATATCTGATTATCAAATGAAAATCAGTGAAAACCACTATTGAGACTCCTAAAGGTATAAAACATGTTCCAATTGTTAAAGGGACCATTTGCCATTGACTTCTTCATGATTTCAACAGGTTTTAACTAGAGTATTCTCTGATTTGGATTTTTTTCCCCAATAAAAACTTGACCTGGAAAATTTTAAGTTTTTTTTAATAAATAGGCTCCTTAAAGTAAACCCAATCAATAATTGGCCTTTAAGTCCTTACTTCCTTTTGTCAGCTTCACAGATTCCTTCAATGAACAGATTACAAATGCATTACAGTACTCATTACCTCCTCAGTTTTTAATTCCTATAGTATTTGTTTGTAAACATTGATATGCTTCCTTTTATATATTAACTAGATGACATAAACAAAGCTTGTTTAACTACGGGGGCAGCCATTCAAGATGGAAGAAAAGGAGAAAAGACACAGGTTATGTAGCAGACAACAGATAAAACACCATTTTATTCTGCTGGGCTTATCTGTTATCTGCTATGTAAATTGTGCCATTTTTCCAGCTTGAATGGCTGAATGCTCCTGTAGTTATACAGAAGCTTTGTTTATATGAACTATAGTCTTTCAGAAGAAAACACATTACTTTTACCAAAATGCACAGTTTTTGGATTTAAATAAGCACACAGTCCTTCATAAAAGATGTGGCCAAATGCAGATCTGAATTGGCATATTTAAATTACAGCTGTTTAATCTACAGGAAAAAAATGTCAACATCAGTTCCCTCGCTTTTTCTTCAAGCTTCTTCTTTTTTTTTTTTTTTGCACATCTACCTCTCCATCTTTATTTTTCCTACTGCACCCAGGTCCTCAACAGTAGTTCTTACTGTTCATTGTTCCCCATGTCTAGATAAAACCTATTCCCAAAAAAGCCTGTAGCTGTAGATTTAAAAAGATTTTTTTCAACATAAATCAATATGTGTCAGATTAACTGAAATACTAAACCTCATTAACTTGTGATCTGCTTTGACTAATGTGTCGATTTGTTAAATACTTTACTGCCAGAAACAAAATATATAAAAATCAGAAAAGTGTTAATAGCTGTGGAAAAAATGTAACTATTAAAAGCTTAGCAAATATACTTATATTTTGTTGTACATAGCAGGATAAAGTTATGTAAAGTGTGCTGTGTGAAGATGTAGACTTTAGCTTTTAAGCATCACTGCGGCAGGGACTGGTGATAAAAAAATATTTTGTACATATGTTAGTGCTGTATAAAGGATAAAAGTAATCTCTAAAAGGTATTTTGTAAAAAAAAAATAAACTATATATTGTATATCAGTAGGAGAATTCTCATTTCTTATCTTGAGACCAGATGTTCTGACCTTGAATGAGGCGCAAAGACCTTAAAGAAACACTTTTAAAACTGCTAAAAGTAACATTCTGTTAACAGCTAGGCTTAATGTTTAAATGCCAGCTAGATTTTTATGTTACTTAAAATGAATAAAATATTTTGCTTGCAGACCTACAGAAGCTTAACTAATGAGCTAGCATGGCCCAGCAACAACCCACATCTATTGCAAAGATTCTTAAGGCTTACTGCTTTGAAAACATTAGTGTCTTTGCTATAAATAAAAATTTGCTTTTGTTTTGTAGTAGTCGCATAATGCAAGAATTAAACTTTTGAGGTATTAAACTGAGAATTTTCTCAGGGCTTAAGAAAAATCCTCACTTTTTCTTTCATATACAGGAGACATAAAATAGAGACATACTGCACAGCGCTGTACAAAAGAAGAAATATACAGCAGCAACAAACTTGGGTCCATCTATTTGTGACTAGTGATGGGCGAATTTGGGGTGTTTAGCTTCGGCGAAAAATTTGGGAAACGGCGACGGCGTCTTGTTTTTGAAGCCGGCAAATTTTCGCTGGCGAATTTCCACTGCGGTTTCACGAATGTATTCGCCAGTGGCAAATTCGTGGGAATTCACCGCAAATTTACGCCTGCCAAATAAATTCGCCCATCCCTATTTGTGACCACTTTACTGGAGATGAGCAAGAGAAGGAATAGCAATTAATACATCATAACAATTTTATTGAGAAATAGAGCAAAATAGCGAAAGAATCGAATTCATGTGCAGTGTTAACTTCCTGGAAGGTCACATTTAGCTTTTTTCCTGCTCTTCTTCTAGTTAATGAAAAGTTACTCTGCACACCACATCATTGATACAGACACTAAGGGGCCGATTCACAAAGGGTCGAATATCGAGGGTTAATTAACCCTCGATATTCGACTGGGAATTAAAATCCTTCAACTTCGAATATCGAAGTCGAAGGATTTTAGCGCAAATAGTGCGATCGAACAATCGAAGGATTATTCCTTCGACCGAACGATAAAATCCTTCGAATCAAACATAGCCCAAAAAACACTTCAAAATTCGACATTTTTACTTCGAATCCTTCACTCGAAGTTAGTGAATCGGCCCCTAAAGGTATGCAAATAAGTGGTTTAATAAATCATGTTATTACAACAGTGTATAATTACACAAAAACATGAGAACTCAGGCTTGCAAGGCAGATAAGTTGGTGTATGGGAGAACACACCAATGTTTCGGGCACACAGGGGTTATTTATTTAAGTTCGATTGCTAAAAACTCGAAAAAATTCAAGTTCTTTTTTTTTATAAAATCTGAATTTTTTGTGAAAAAAAAACTCAATTTTTTCTTGATTTATTATACCCCGAGGATGCAAAAAGTCAGAATTCGAAAATCCGCCATCTCAGACCTGCTGAGTTTGTCAATCAAAGAGAGTGTACCCTATCCTATTTGAAGTTTTTGTGGTCTGCACTGGAATTAGCCTGAAAATCCGACTATTTCGGGCTTTTCAGGCAAAAATTCAAAAAATTTGACTTTACATGAGAAAGCCCAGAAAAATCAGAAAAAACTTAGAACAAGTGGTACAATTCGGGTTTTAACTGAGGTTTTACCCCAATCCGATTATAGAAAGCTTTTTTTTTTAATAATAATAATAAATAAGGTCAAATTGTGTATTCTAGTTTGGTCTGACTTTTTTAAAATAAAATATCAGAAAAATTTGGATTTTGATAAATAACCCCCTTATCAAGATAATCCCCTTGATAAAGGACTTGATAAAGTGTCTGTAATAATGATGTGGTGTGCAGAGTAACTTTTTTAGTTTGGAGTATTTTCTGGTTCTATTTTGTAACAGCCTTTACTTTTGCACCCTTTGTGAAATTTTATAAATGGAGTGCTCTCCATTATTCTGCAAATTTATAACATTAGTAGGAAACCACTTACATAAAAAAATTGGGTTACGGTTTCAAAACCTGATTGACTTTGTCCAATTGCTTGTAACAATCTGCCTAAAATGAAGTGTAATTGCCTGAGAAGTGAATTGCTGCTGGTAAATTGCACATATTGTGTTTACATTGTGAGAAAGAACACAGCATTTTGTTACCCATGATCTATTGTGGGCTGAAAAAGACTCAAAGCAAGCAAAGCATTATCTTATTTTATATTAAAATAATACAAATAATTATAGATAGGGTTTTACCTTGAGTGGATGTGGAAGTCTGCAAAATATTTAGTTATTCAAAGCAGTGATAGCTGATGGTAAATGAGTAATGCCTGTCCCTTCTATTTGATATATGAACTCTTCAATCTGAAAGCAAATCATACAATAATTAAATGTTTCCAGTGGTGTAATAATGTGCCACTGGGACCCCAGCTAAAAAAAAAGAAAAAAAGTGGGGCATGGTGTGCACAGCCAATCCCAACCTGCTCAACTTCTACACATCCACCTGCCAGATTTACTAGTTCCCTGTCAGTGAGGAGTCAGGAGAGTGGCTGGAAAGGGGAGATTTCCACTTAACTGTAGAGGAGGCAGAGCCCACAGTCTGTGATCCCCCTCGAAGGGGTCTGCTCCCTCTATAGTCATGCCACTGAATGGTTCATTCACTACAGAATTGTCCTTATGCTTCAATACTCAATGGATTTAAAAAAGTGAGGTTGTTCTGGGTCACTAACGTAAAGGACAATTTGCAAATAAGGAACCACACACAAAGAACGTTTGTCTTCGTTAACACTGGGCCCCATCCATGGCACTAAGAAATGAGTTAGAGCTTTAAATCCACTAAGGAATCCATTACTTCTTGTCACTGTCCCTGTTTTACTATCTGTCTTTATACTGAGTTATATTTATCCATTGTAAATGTAATCCCCAATCACTAACATATAACTAGTAATATATTATAAATATAATAGATTCAGATGCAATCAAAAATGTAATTGTATAATTCTGTGTATACAGTCTTATCCCAACATAGTGCATTTCAACATTTATTCTTTGGTGTTACTGTTTATGTACAATCACTAAAATAATTACATAATTGCATTAATGTAATTGATCTTCCTGGAAAGAAAGCCTGCTTTTAGCTGATATCCTGTACCATTCCTTTTTTCTGCTTGGCTAATGATGATGATAATTCATTTGTCAAAATAAAGTTGAATAAAAAAAAATGCATAATTTGACAAGTTCAACATTTTTTGTTTATTTGAAGAATGAAAATTAATATAATATTTAATTTAATGCTTCTCAGAAGTTATTTCACTGATTATGAATCAAATACACTGTGAGACTTTGCTCAGGTTAATTGCCGGAAAATGCCTGCTTTTAAATTTTCCAGAAATTAAGCTAATCATGGGAAGCAATATAATTATAAAATTAATATAATTTACTTGTTCCATTACAATGTTAAAGAAAAACAAGGCGTTTTTAGGGAAAATTGCCACTGTGGTAGCGAATTTTAATGCAGAAAATAAATCTCCCCATATGTTAATTCCCTAAACAGAATACATACATTTTAAATTCAGGGCTCCCCTGCACACCAGGTCCGGATTGAGAATTAAAATAGGCCCTGTCATTTCAGGTACACAGAGGCCCAATCAACCCACTCAGAGGCCCAAAGAGCCCCCACCAGCCCACTAAATACTGACTTTCTATGGCACCTTATAGCAGCCCATCTGGCATTTGCCAGAGCCCACAGATTACCAGTCCGGGCCTGCTGCACACCACTGAAAATAAAGCAAACTGGAGCAGGGTGCTGGGGGCATATAGATTTTGCTAAGTTAATGTATCCTGCCTATACACAATAATTCTTTTTTTTTTCAGGAAAAATAACACTTTTTTCCTAAACTAGTAACCATTTCATAGAACATGATCTATAAAAATGCAATCACGTATATCACAAAAGGAACAATAAAATGAAATAAATGTAGACTGAAGTGTAGACTGAAAAAACACAAATTCATATTTGCTGCTTTGTTTGCAACTTTTTGTCTGCAAAGTAGATTTTATTTTAATAGTAGTTAGGGATAAATACATATCATATTCTGTTTAACGTACCATTTTATTGCTGAAAATAATTGTGCAGAATTTCTTCCCAAGGTCAAATGGAATAAAGTTGATTTGCAATGATGCCACAATGCCTTCCTTTAGGAAAATGGAGTTCACTGGGCAGAAGAACTGGCATAGTGAACTGGGGTTGTACACTGTAGACACAAAACAAAAATGAATATTGTATAAACACAACATTTTGGAGTAAGAACTATTTACTATTTCAGGCCTCAGTGCAGAAGTTATACTTTGTTGTTGGTTTACAAAGCAGGATTCTTCTGGTAACACTGTGGATTGATTTTAGATATGTAAATCTCTCAAACCCAAAGTTGATCTCTCCACTCCCAAGTGACTCAAAGCAACCCTCTAAAAATTAATACACTCCTGACCCTGTACATCATAATGGTAAAGGATTGTATTGGCTCCCTGCATTAAGTTTATGTTCCCCTTATCCACATAGCAATTATGTTGCGGGAAGGCTAATGAGGGCAGTTAAAGTCACTGACCATTGCCACCTCTTTAATGGTGGTCTGAGAAATTGCTAGTATTTTAACTACCCTGTAAATGTACCAAAACTAAGAGCCTTGATCCTCATCCTATACAAGAAAAGGTTATCATGTGAGTAGGTGAAGCCTATTTGAATAAAATATGGACAAAAAACAGAATATGAGTGGGTACAATCTACTTAAAAATTAGAAACTTTGTATAAAATTTTGTTCAGTAAAATGTCTGTATTAATGGGAATTTGTCACATTTATTGAGTGTCTAATACATATAGAACTCTTCATAGTGTGTATCATTCATTAATAAAAGTAAAAACAAGCTTTTTTACAATATATCTATAATGGCTAATTACCACTGTGCTAATTTATGTAATATTTTTTACATTTCCAAACAAACTATAATAAAGCAGACATTCAAGTGTTAAAATAGGCAATATAGCTATTGCATCTTGTTCATTATATCTTATGGCTTATACATAATGTGAGGTTTTTGAAGGGAAATCATTTGAAAGACACTGAAGCTCATGTTTATGGCAGCCTACAAAATCTGAAAAGCAAGAAAACACCGGCACAGCATGGGTTGCTTCTAGCAGGGAGACCCCTTGCTCATTTATTGCGGATGCAACGTTTCGGGGCCTACAAAATCTGCCCATTAAATGCTAATAGTTCTAGCAGACCAACCATTTACAGATTTAGTATATCTTGTCTAGTTCCAGTCTTTTTCAATTTGCCCAGAACAATTTTTCTCACAACATATATAAAACACAAAAAACTCTATGCTAAGTATAATAAATGATATAGTGAATATCTGTAAATGTTACAATACCTTGGTTTATAGACTTTTCTTCATTATACATTTCATTAATCACTTTTGTAGATACATTTTCTAGTAAACTATTAGGAAACATGAGTCCATATTGGTGCATTGTCCACAATTATATTATAATATTGGTTTGCACCCTTAATTACACTTGGATTCTGTGAAAAAAAACACTAAAATGTGGCATTACATGTACTGTACTTAGTAGTGCATGTAAACTGCACAACGTAGTCCTTGTCATAAGGCTTTATAACTTTGAATGCTTGTCCGGGATACGAAAATGCTGACCTCAAGATTCTAAAAATATGCCATATGCATTCACTTTGAGTCAATTTCACTTGTCATCAACTGACAGTAGACATAAATTAAATAATGCAGTTACAGTATGATATGAAGTATTTTTTTACACGCAACTTTTAAGGAAACACTGCAGTTCTTTTCAAAATGTTCTAAATGTGAAAAGAGGAACTGCAATCCTTATCTCCAGAGAAAGAGGCAGAGAGAGAGCATACTGTAAGGCTAAACATTGTGATTTTTAAAAGATCATCTAAAATAACACTGACAAATGCAGAAACATATACTTTTGAAATGTGCTAAAAGAACAAATGCTGAATAGGATTCAAAAAAGCCAAGAGGCTTTTTCCTCAAATCTATTTTAAGCTCTAACTTGGGATGGATACAGAATGAGCCCAATTGCATTCTCAATATAAAACTTCAAGCAGTGTCTTCAATGAACAACAATGGTTTCCTTAGAATTATAATGGCAATAAAACCCTTGTTACTAGCTTTACATTTCACATGCAAAGCTCTGTGTTTGGCTTTCCAACACAACTGTATAAATATAAATGCAGTAGCTGCTAGCAAGATATTCACAACAGCAATCACTTCACTAATAAAAAATGTGACTAATCTATTAGTGGTGCAGAAAAATACAAAGCAGTTAAGCTTTGTTTTATTTTTATTACTTAGGAGGTGGCCTTCTGCTCCAGTAGAGTGAAGTAGTGCATGCCTACATGTGTACTCCAGCCTATCAGCTCATAGAACTGGTTGCTTGTTTGTTTGTAAATTTTTTATAAGGTTTCTTGCACTTGTTCTTGTAGATAAAGATCTTGATAAAGGTCTGATTTATATCCCAAAATGTAAATTTCAACAATTAAATAATGTTTTGTATTATT
Source organism: Xenopus laevis (assembly GCF_017654675.1). Lineage (NCBI taxonomy): Eukaryota > Metazoa > Chordata > Amphibia > Anura > Pipidae > Xenopus > Xenopus laevis. The sequence continues at coordinate 98,248,610 of NC_054374.1, read as the reverse complement.
CATATTATTCCTCTGAGTGCGAGATCTTCTTCCATGGTGTGGTTGATTGATTCATTTTGTGCATGCTTGTGGCATCAAGCACATGTGCAAAACAAGCAATAGCTGTAACATTGGTGCACTTTTACCAAAGAGGGAATTTTCTTTTCACCCTACTTCACCAAAGTTCCCATCACTTCACCAGTTGTATTTTCACATTTTAACACATCTCATTATTTACTAAAAATTGTAACCTCACTTTTTAAAGAGAAATGTGGTGAAATCTGATAAATTTCTCTTCTTATCAAATACCTACCACTAGTGCAAACAGACAAACCACACAAACTTCCTATGTATATGTCAAACAAAAAAGTCCAGACAGGTGTTTGGGTAAAATAAAAGATTTTACCACATTTTCTTGCAACGTTTCGAGGCTCCCAACTCTTTTTCAAGCATAACAATGCCTAATCCATTAACATAAACACACCTCTCCCTTTGCAAGGGTCCTGTGTCCTATACACAGTTGAGTGCGTTGTTAATAAAAACTGTTTTTTTCTGCTAAGTCCTGTGAGTGCGACTTCCTACTTCAAACTATGTGGCAAATTTACTAAAGGGCGAAGTGACTAACGCTAGCGTAACTTCGCTAGCAAATGAGATAGACCCTAGTGGTATATTGCTCCCTAACGCCTGGCGAATCAGCACTCTGGCGAATGAACGTAATTACGCAAATTCACTAAGATGCAGATTTTATTGAACGTTATCGCTTGCGCCAGACTTGCCTTCACCACCTCAGACTAGATAGGACTTCCTCAAAATTTAGTTGAAAAATTTTCTAAGTCACAAAAAACGCTGGCGTCTTTAACTTTTTTCAGGGTGATAAGGTGCAAAAGAGCGTAAATTTTTTTGGGGGTAAACCGCTTCCCCCCTACATTTCCTAACATATGGCACATAAACTAAACACTGGGCTCATGTGTAGGGCAATATAACAACTCTATTTTCTTTTATTAAGGTTTCCCAGGCTTGTGTAATGTAATGTATTTGATGCAACATTTACGTCCATTGAACTTTAACTTTCTGACGTATGCAAATTAGGCAACGCTAGCGCAACTTCGCCAGCGTTCAGCACCCTGGACGCAACTTTGGATTTTAGTGAATTTGCATTGTCCTGGCGAATCTACGCCTGGCAAAGTGTGAATGAAACAGTTGCTGGCGAATTTGTGAGCAAAGCTGTCGCTGGCGAATTTTCGGAGGTTAGTGAATTTGCCTATATATATATAGTGCACTTGTACTGTAACTTACCCCTAACAAGCCGAGACCCAACCAATTTTTAAACCAAAACTTCAAGTAGTCCCTCAACTATTACTGGAAGAGGAGGAGACTGGTGTTGATTCTGTTTAACTGGTTTTAAAAGAGATTAGCAATTTTGAGATTATTAGGAAGTTTAAGATGAACAGTACAAGGTTTGATTATTGCAATAATAAGATATGGACCAATAAAAATAGGACCCAACTTAAGCGAAGGAACCTTGAGTTTCATATTTTTTGTTGAAAGCCAAACTAAATCCTCAACGTGATATTTGGGTGCTACTCCACCTTTTTTTGCGAGGAAGTGGCTTTAGTAAGAGAATCCTGTACCCTGCGCCAGATTTTAGAAAAATTGCTCAAAGAAGAATTCACCGTAGGAACAGGGGATAATCGACCACAATTAATGCAGTTAAAAAAAAGGTAGATGCAAAATTTGCTAAGTTTGTCTACAGTGTCAGAACACCTAGGGGCAAATTCACTTGTGAAGGCTTCGCCACACTACTTGCCACATCACCATGTGCAAATTTGCTACCACTGCACTTATTTACTAAAATGCAAAGTTGCGTCTCAGCAGCTGAGTTTTTTTTGCGTTAATTCGTCAGTACGAGCTACCGCTAGCATTCATTTCTAGCAAACTTTGCTAATACACTTAGGCTTAGGTCAATTTGAATAGGGCAGGTACATGTAGGTTGGGTATATATTTTTATTCGGGATGTTGGTGGAAATTCTTGAAGTGGCCAATTATTACAAATGTACAAGTAAGCAAAATAAAGACAAAAGAGGTCCTCTAATGCCCTAGACACAAGCCCACTCTAAAACAAATGTGGCATGCCCCTTAAATGGTAAAAAAAAAATTGTAACAGTTACAAATTTTAAAGACAATCCCGCTTTATAATATGAAAAAACACAGTTTTTTTTATCATTTTAATAACTTTGACATACAGACATAAAATTGAGGAGGATGTAGCTTCACCTTATCAGTTTGCTAAGTCTAAGATGGCAAAGTAAACTCTGGGCAAAGAGGTAACGTTCGGTATAATTCACACTTTAGCGAGTTTGCGGAGTAATGATCATTCGATAAGAATTTAATTCCTTATTATTTCACTTGTTCATAAATTTCTTTCAATCTTTAAGGCTCATCAACAGTTGCTGGAGAAGCCACCTCCACTTAGTATCATAGAGAGAGCAAAGTGGCAGTTGCTTCAATAAAGAAATTCAGACTGCATTGAAAGGCTCACCGGTCCTTATTTGTTAATGATTGTTCGACTTCACCTGGCAATAGGAAGCAAAACTGCTCTAGTGACGGTCTCTTTCACTAGCGAATTGTCCTCTACGCCTGTTAGTAAATTGGCTATGTCCCTGTGGATGGGATTTCTGGCGAATTTTCACTAGCGACTGCCACTTTGCCCTTTAGTAAATCTGCCCACTAGTTTCAGCACTGCTTCCTGACCCTGGGGAGTGAGAGGTTATTATGACTATACAACCGAGTCAATTTCCTCTGTGCTATGTTCTAATTTTTTTTTTGTTTCTCTGTTTATTTTTATAATAGTGTGTACAGCCTAGTTTTAAGATTGATTAGATCTTATTTATAAATTATTTTATTCACTCCAGGCCTGGGACACATTGGGAAATCAAAAATACTACAGCGAAATGTGAATAATATTTTCATCTAAAACTTAATGGGACACTGAAGCCAATTTCAAATGTTTTGCTTCTGTCCTGCTGGAAACTAACCAAATGGAAACTCTGAACATCAAAACGCAGTTAACAGTAATAAATAGAGATGTCGCGAACTGTTCGCCGGCGAACTTGTTCGCGCGAACATCGGGTGTTCGCGCTCGCCGGAAGTTCGCGAACGTCGCGCGACGTTCGCCATTTTGGGTTCGCCATTGTTGGCGCTTTTTTTTGCCCTCTCACCCCAGACCAGCAGGTACATGGCAGCCAATCAGGAAGCTCTCCCCTGGACCACTCCCCTTCCCTATAAAAACCGAAGCCCTGCAGCGTTTTTTCACTCTGCCTGTGTGTGCTGAAGAGATAGTGTAGGGAGAGAGCTGCTGCCTGTTAGTGATTTCAGGGACAGTTGAAAGTTTGCTGGCTAGTAATCGTTTTGATACTGCTCTGTTATTGGAGGGACAGAAGTCTGCAGGGGTTTGAGGGACATTTAAGCTTAGGTAGCTTTGCTGGCTAGTAATCTACCTTCTACTGCAGTGCTCTGTATGTAGCTGCAGTGGGCAGCTGTCCTGCTTCTGATCTCATCTGCTGACTGCTGCAATAACAGTAGTCCTTGTAAGGACTGCTTTTATTTATTTTTTTGTTGTTTTACTACTACTACTACTACTACTACTATAAGAGCCCAGTGCTATTAGTCTAGCAGTGTTGGGGAGTGGGACTGGTGTGCTAATCTGCTGCTCCTAGTAGTTCAGCAGCACCAACTTTAATTTTTTTTTTTAATATTCATTTTTTTTTTATTTTACTTTTTTTATTTTACTACCGCTGTAGTAGTGTATAAGTTGACCTTTTAGGCATTATTTGCCCTGTAGGCATTATTTGCACACTGTTTTCTTCAACCCGCCATCGAGCTGTGTGACCTTGTTCACATTCTGTCTAAATATCCATAATATTACCGTCTCCAGAAAAAAACACCGGAGTCACTTTTTTCAAGCAGCCATAATATATTTTACGTAATCCGTATCCACCGCTGTAGTAGTGTATACGTTGGCCTTGTAGGCATTATTTGCACACTGTTTTCTTCAACCCGCCATCGAGCTGTGTGACCTTGTTCCCATTCTGTCTAAATATCCATAATATTACCGTCTCCAGAAAAAACACCGGAGTCACTTTTTTCAAGCAGCATTCATATATTTTACGTAATCCGTATCCACCGCTGTAGTAGTGTATACGTTGGCCTTGTAGGCATTATTTGCACACTGTTTTCTTCAACCCGCCATCGAGCTGTGTGACCTTGTTCCCATTCTGTCTAAATATCCATAATATTACCGTCTCCAGAAAAAACACCGGAGTCACTTTTTTCAAGCAGCATTCATATATTTTACGTAATCCGTATCCACCGCTGTAGTAGTGTATACGTTGGCCTTGTAGGCATTATTTGCACACTGTTTTCTTCAACCCGCCATCGAGCTGTGTGACCTTGTTCCCATTCTGTCTAAATATCCATAATATTACCGTCTCCAGAAAAAACACCGGAGTCACTTTTTTCAAGCAGCATTCATATATTTTACGTAATCCGTATCCACCGCTGTAGTAGTGTATACGTTGACCTTGTAGGCATTATTTGCACAGTGTTTTCTTCAACCCGCCATCGAGCTGTGTGAGCTTGTTCACATTTTGTCTAAATATTGATAATATTATCGTCTCTAGAAAAACCACTTGAGTTACTTTTTTTCAAGCAGCATTCATATATTTTACGTAATCCGTATCCACCGCTGTAGTAGTGTATACGTTGACCTTGTAGGCATTATTTACACACTGTTTTCTTCAACCCGCCATCGAGCTGTGTGAGCTTGTTCACATTTTGTCTAAATATTGATAATATTATCGTCTCTAGAAAAACCACTTGAGTTACTTTTTTTCAAGCAGCATTCATATATTTTACGTAATCCGTATCCACCGCTGTAGTAGTGTATACGTTGACTTTGTAGGCATTATTTGCACAGTGTTTTCTTCAACCCGCCATCTAGCTGTGTGTATTATCGTTTCCAGAAAAACCAACTGAGTTTTTGTTGTTGTTGTTGTTTTTTTAAAAATAATGCCAGGCAAAGGCAGGCCGCCACGCAGAGGCCGTGCTAGGGGCCGTGCTGCTATGCAATCCTGTGGCCCTAGCAAATTTCCCAGTTTTAAAAAGCCAATGACCCTGAACTCCCAAAATGCTGAAGAGGTAGTTGACTGGCTTACACAGCACACCCCATCCTCTACCGTTTCTAACTTTACCACAACATCCTCCTCATCCTCCACTGCTATGGCCACCCCACGTAACACTTCCTCCACCACCGGTGCCCCTTCTTCACTGGGGTCAGAGGAGTTATTTTCCAATGAGTTTCTTGAACTGAGTAATGCGCAACCATTATTGCCAGAAGAAGATGAAGGAGATGAGGACCTTACACCAGATTTAATTCTGGCAGAGAACACGATAGAGATGGACATAATGAGTGATGAGGAGGAGGTCCCCGCTGCTGCTTCCTTCTGTGATGTGTCAGAAGAAATTGATGCATCTGAGGAGAATGATGATGAGGAGATTGATGTTTTGTGGGTGCCTAGTAGAAGAGAGCAAGAGGAGGGTAGTTCAGATGGAGAGACGGAGAGTCAGAGAGGCAGTAGGAGAATAAGACTTAGAAGAAGCAGGGAGGACAGCCCGCAGGGATCAGCAGGGCAACAACATGTATCGGCACCTGTGTTCAGCCGGCCAACGCACCCGCCATTGCCGCCAATACCGCCAACTCCGCCAACTTCTACTGTTACCGCCAGATCGCACACTTCCAAAAAGTCAGCAGTGTGGGATTTTTTTAATGTGTGTGCCTCTGACAAAAGCATTGTAATTTGCAATGAGTGCAGTCAGAAACTGAGCCTTGGTAAGCCCAACAGCCACATAGGTACAACTTCTATGCGAAGGCACATGAGCGGCAAGCACAAAGCACTTTGGGAGCAACACCTCAAAGGCAACAGGCAAACTAAAAGCCACACTCCTTCTGGTCCAGCATCTTACTGCTCTACCTCTGCTCTCCTTGACCCGTCTGAACCACCCTCCACTCCGCCTTCCACCTTGACCACCTGTTCCCATTCCCAGTCATCTGCCACCAGCCAAGTTTCTGTGAAGGCCATGTTTGAGCGTAAGAAGCCAATGTCTGACTGTCACCCCCTTGCCCGGCGTCTGACAGCTGGCTTGTCTGCACTCTTAGCCCGCCAGCTTTTACCATACCAGCTGGTGGACTCTGAGGCCTTCCGCAAATTTGTAGCAATTGGGACACCGCAGTGGAAGGTACCCAGCCGCAATTTTTTTTCTAAAAAGGGAATACCACACCTGTACCAACATGTGCAGAGCCAAGTTACCGCATCTCTGTCACTTAGTGTTGGGCCAAAGGTCCATATGACTACTGACGCATGGTCCTCCAAGCATGGTCAGGGCAGGTATGTCACCTACACTGCCCACTGGGTGAACTTGGTAATGGCTGGGAAGCAGGGAATGGGTAGCTCAACAACAACAGTGGAGTTGGTGTCACCGCCACGGATTGCACGCGGTTCTGCCACCACCTCTACTCCTCCATCGCTCTCTACCTCGTCTTCTTCTTCTTCTTACTCTGCTGCTGGGTCCTCCTTCTCCTCCTCCACACCTGTGCACCCCCAGCTCCCCCTAGGCTATTCGACGTGCCAGGTACGCCGTTGTCACGCTGTCTTGGGGATGACGTGCCTGGAAAGCAAAAACCATACCGGATCTGTACTCCTGTCATCTCTGCAGTCACAGGCCGATCGGTGGCTGACCCCACACCAACTGCAGATCGGAAAAGTGGTGTGTGACAATGGAAGCAATCTGTTGGCAGCGTTGAGACTAGGCAATTTAACACATGTGCCCTGCATGGCACATGTGTTAAATTTAATAGTCCAACGTTTTGTCTCCAAGTACCCAGGATTCCAGGACGTTCTCACCCAGTCCAGAAAGGTGTCGGCCCATTTCAGACGTTCCTACACAGCCATGGCACGCCTTGCTGACATTCAGCAGCGCTACAACATGCCAGTCAGGCGTTTGATTTCTGACAGCCAGACTCGCTGGAATTCAACGCTCCTTATGTTGGAACGTCTGCTGCAACAACAAAGGGCCGTCAACGAGTACCTTTTTGAACTGGGTGGTAGGACTGGATCTGCACAGCTGGGGATTTTTTTCCCCCGTTACTGGGTGCTTATGCGCGATGCCTGCAGGCTCATGCGACCTTTTGAAGAGGTGACAAATATGGTCAGTCGCACCGAAGGCACCATCAGCGACCTAATACCCTTCGCTTTCTTCCTGGAGCGTGCCGTGCGACGAGTGACAGATGAGGCTGTAGACCAGCGTGACGAGGAGCTGGAAGCGCACGATTTCTGGTCGGAATCACCAGAACGAACCCAGGCACCTGCTGCAACGCAGGGAGAGGTGCCAGAAGTGGAGTCAGAGGAGGAAGGTGGCTTTGTGGAGGAGGAGGAGGAGGACCAACAGGAGCAGGCTTCCCAGGGGGCTAGTGGTGACCTTTTGGGGACCCCTGGTCTTGTACGTGGCTGGGGGAGGAGACCGTGGATGATGCAGTCCTTGATAATGAGGAAGCGGAGATGGATAGCTCTGCATCCAACCTTGTGAGAATGGGGTCTTTCATGCTGTCATGCCTGTTGAAGGACCCCCGTATCAAGAGGCTTAAGGAGAAGGACCTGTACTGGGTCGCAACGCTACTAGACCCTCGGTACAAGCATAAAGTGTCAGAAATGTTACCAACATACCACAAGTCCGAAAAGATGCGGCATTTACAAACCAGCCTGCAAAACATGTTGTACAATGCTTTTAAGGGTGATGTCACTTCAGGAACTCATCAACATTCCAGGGGCAGAGGTGCCAGTAATCCTGCCACGAGCACACCTGCAAGGACAAAGCCCTTTGGCCAGTCTGTAACGTCAGACATGCAAATGTTTTTCTGTCCAAGGCAGCGCCACAACCCTTCTGGATCCACCCTCAAAGAACGCCTCGACCGGCAGGTAGCGGACTACCTGGCATTAACTGCAGATATCGACACTCTGAGGAGCGATGAACCCCTGGACTACTGGGTGCGCAGGCTTGATCTGTGGCCAGAGCTGTCACAATTTGCCATGAACCTCTTGTCTTGCCCAGCCTCAAGTGTGCTCTCAGAAAGGACCTTCAGTGCAGCAGGAGGGATTGTAACTGAGAAGAGAACTCGCCTAGGTCACAAAAGTGTCGATTACCTGACCTTTATTAAAATGAATGAGGGGTGGATCTCGGAGGGTTACTGCACGCCGGAAGACTTGTTCTGACTTCTATGCAGCTGTCCTTCTCTTCAAGCCTCATGACTCCACACACAGCTGTCCTTTAGCGTCCTCCTCCTCCCTCCGCCACCGTTACAAACTAGGGTGCAAACCCTACTGGTTTAATTTTTTCTGGCCTCTGTGCTTCAGTGGCTGCAACCAAAAAAACTGGGCAAACAATGTCTACAAGGTCAACGTATGGCAAAAAATGACTATTTTCAGCATTTATATGGCATATTTTTTCTGGCAACTGTGCTTCAGTGGCTGCGTCCAAAAAAATGCATATTTTCTGCATTTATATGGCATAATTTTTCTGGCAACTGTGCTTCAGTGGCTGCGACCAAAAAAATGCATATTTTCTGCATTTATATGGCATAATTTTTCTGGCCTCTGTGCTTCAGTGGCTGCAACCAAAAAAATTTATATTTTCAGCATTTATATGGCATAATTTTTCTGGCCTCTGTGCTTCAGTGGCTGCAACCAAAAAAATTTATATTTTCAGCATTTATATGGCATAATTTTTCTGGCAACTGTGCTTCAGTGGCTGCGACCAAAAAAATTACTATTTTCAGCATTTATATGGCATATTTTTTCTGGCCTCTGTGCTTCAGTGGCTGCGGCCAAAAAAACTGGGCAAACAATGCCTACAAGGTCAACGACGTTGACCTTGTAGGCATTGTTTGCCCAGTTTTTTTGGCCGCAGCCACTGAAGCACAGAGGCCAGAAAAAATATGCCATATAAATGCTGAAAATAGTAATTTTTTGCCATACGTTGACTCAACGTATATGGCAAAAAATGACTATTTTCAGCATTTATATGGCATATTTTTTCTGGCAACTGTGCTTCAGTGGCTGCGACCAAAAAAATGCATATTTTCTGCATTTATATGGCATAATTTTTCTGGCCTCTGTGCTTCAGTGGCTGCAACCAAAAAAATTTATATTTTCAGCATTTATATGGCATAATTTTTCTGGCAACTGTGCTTCAGTGGCTGCGACCAAAAAAATGCATATTTTCTGCATTTATATGGCATAATTTTTCTGGCCTCTGTGCTTCAGTGGCTGCAACCAAAAAAATTTATATTTTCAGCATTTATATGGCATAATTTTTCTGGCAACTGTGCTTCAGTGGCTGCGTCCAAAAAAACTGGGCAAACAATGCCTACAAGGTCAACGTATGGCAGTTGTTTAAAGAGAACAGTAGATTACTAGCCAGCAAAGCTACCTAAGCTAAAATGTCCCTCAAATCCCTGCAGACTTCTGTCCCTCCAATACAGAGCAGTATCAAGCAGATTACTAGCCAGCAAGCTTACTATCATCTGTCCCTGAAATCACTAACAGCTCTCCCCCTACACTATCTCTTCCAAGCACACACAGGCAGATTTTTCAGATACATTTTTGCCCTTGATCCCCCTCTGGCATGCCACTGTCCAGGTCGTTGCACCCTTTAAACAACTTTAAAATCATTTTTCTGGCCAGAAATGTCTTTTCTAGATGTTAAAGTTCGCCTTCCCATTGAAGTCTATGGGGTTCGCGAACCGTTCGCGAACCGCTCGCATTTTTGCGCAAGTTCGCGAATATGTTCGCGAACTTTTTTTCCGACGTTCGCTACATCCCTAGTAATAAAGGGCTTGCAATGCAACAATTCAGCATGCACCAGAAAAACTACACTTCATTTTAATGACAGTCATATTTATAATAGGTTTTCTTGCACAAGAAAATTATACTTGGCAAGGTATCAAAGTCAAAAAATAAACAGAACAAACCTATTGGGGATGGTGGCAACTGTTATTTTAAATAATAGTATTTCAGACATTGAGATCATAATTAAAATACATTGGGAAATAAATATGTAAAACATATAACGTAAGCCTGATGTATTCAATTTTTAACTTTATTCTATCCCCAGACATTTGAGGGCTATGGAACATTCATTTTACATTGGGCCCATGTGTAGGGCATTATAGGATCTCTTTTTTCTTTATTAAGATTCCTTGGACCTTTGTAATAAAAAGTGGCCACTTTAAGCATTTGCACCAACATCTCTAATAAAGACGTCTATACTACTTTAATGTACCCTCCCTATTCAAATTGAACTAAGCGTTTTATTTTATGATGTAGGAAAATAAGCCAAACAATAATTATTCTAAAAAGTTAAAACTTCCATAGCTATAATTGCAAAAAGGGCATGTTAAGTTCAAACTTTGTCTACCTATCCTACCTAATGTCTAATCCAGAGAAAGTTGGAAAAAAAAATCTTAAACTGGCTGCAATTTGCCTCTACAAAGACTCTACACTCTACAAAAGGTACAGCCTTATATATTCTTGAATTGCAAAGTGAGTGATGCAGTCCATTCCCCAATTGCAATTTTTTTCCATGAATCATGAAAAACTTTCCTATTTTCTAAAATGCTCTAAAAATTCAAGATTTATCAAGTGAAAAAAACACAAAAGCCTTTAACAGTGCTGGGCCAACCCGGTCAGGCACCCTAGGCAGCCTGGCCGAGCATAATGCCCACAGGCACGCATGCGTGAAAAAATCAAATGTGTGCATGCGCGAAAGTACCAAATGCGCGCATGCACGAAAAAGACAAAAGTGCGCATGAGCAGAAAAGATGCAGGAATAGCGGGCACACACACACCGGTAAATCTGCGAGCAGGGACCGGACAAGGGGGTAGAAGAAGCAGAGAAGGCAGGTGCCCCCCAAGCTTTGCGCCCTAGGCACGTGCCTACTCTGCCTACCCCTAGTTCCGGCCCTGGCCTTTAATGCCAAACTTCACCAAATGAAAGTTGTTGAGGTTCTGTAGAAGTCAATGGGAGGAGTGCTGATCCTATTGAACCATTTTTCAGAATGGTTTCAAAAATTGTCTGAAAAATTAGAATTTTTAATAAATTCAGTGGCAGACGTTTTAGAGTTCAGTCATGGTTTCAACGTCATATACCTTTATCTACCTAGGCTTCCTCTGCCACCTTAACATGGTGTATGCAATAGGTAATATTTCTGAGAAAAGTTCCCAGAAAGTACTTCAGCTATTCAAGTAATTTTCTGAATTCATCCTTGAGAATCTCCCTCCACCTTCCTAGCTTTGACATTAGGAGCAACATGTACCAACCAAGATCCTCGTTTAACTCTGGGAAGACAAACATCACAATAATTAACAGCATTCCATAGGAGCTGCATTGTTGTACATTGGTGTAGAACTGTATTTACATTGCATTTATTTATTTATTGGCACCTTACAAAATATAACATACAGTTAGGTGAAAAAACTGAATTTTGTTAATAAATTGTTTTGTTTCATTTACAAACATAATTTCAAATTATGTTGACATTTTAGCATATTTTTCACATATAAGTGTGCCTTTACTAACAAGTTTAATTACTCAATCCTACACAACTATATAGCTCTCAACAATTTAAAAAACAAATGAAGTATTGCCCTTCTCTACACTAAACCTGAGATAAACAGGGATGGCTCCAAAACGACTTTCCCCCATTATTACTTTGTTTATATAAACTGCTTGAAGAGTAACATGCCTAATGGTCATAAAACAGAAATGTCCTCCTTTCCTTGTCTGAGGCTTTCTGTCATACATGTGTTGGACAACTACAGGAACATTGGAAGATTAAAAACCAAAACATTTATTCTAAATTCTTGCTCAAAGTGTTCTTAAAGTGTCTATAAATGAGTAACTGCTCTAGAAAGTCCCTAACATATATAATCATATTAATAAGGGGCCTAAAATGAGCAAAAAATATATTAGCTAGCCTTTGAATGTAAAATGCATCTACAGTTTTTCAGCATATGCACATAATTCTTTATAAAAACCTTTTGAAATTAAGGTTTTTCAATGTGCAAGAAGCTATAGCAGAGTTTCCAGCATGGTAGCAACTCTTCTTCTGTTATAATTTTTTTAACTCTAATAAATTTGAATGTACTCACAACTCGAATGGGAGGTTATTTATGAAAAAATGTGAACGTCTAATATTCAATCATATATGAAAGACCCAAAAATCGAATTGAATTCGAATCACGTTTTCCTCCAAAAAAATTGAATGTCAGGAAGAAAATTAACATCTTCATGTGGTTCAATGGACCTCTGCCATTGACTTGTACATGATCTTGGCAGGTTTTAGGTGGCAAATATTCGAATTAGAATTTTTCAAGGGTCAAGGTGGGATAAATCTCACATTCAAATTCATATTCGGGTTGGTGATTTAAAATTTGAATTTGTGAGTTTTAACAAAAAAAAAATTATAATTTGAATTTACCATTCGAACCATAATAAATCTGCCCATTAATGTTTAAAAGATTTTCTAGTAGACTTAAGGAATGAATATCCAAATTAGGGAAAGATTTGTTATTCGGAAAATCCAGGCCCTGAGCATTCTGGATAAAAGGTCCCTTACCTCAGGGGTGCCCAAAAGTTTCAGGGTTTGTGTACATGAATGGAAAATGAGTAGAAACTCTGAAATCATTGTATTTTATATACATAACCTGTGTGTGGAAAACTATATACCCAATATACCCAATATTGAAGAGTGTACAGAGGAAAAGTAAAGATAAAATAGTTGTAACCTAAAATGGAAAAAGGCTCTCATACATCTTTGCAACCACAGGACATCTGACTTTGAAGGAAACTGTACAAGGGACTTGCATTATGCTTTTATATTTTGAAAATTGTGCAAATAGTTGGTAGACTTTTTTTCTTGTTCCTGTAATTTTACTTAAAGCATGCAACAATGTTTTTTTTCTTTAAACAACAATAGAAGGTACAACTGCCGTCTCCTTTACCCACAAAATTAACATTTGGGTATACAGATTTTGAAAAGACAAATGAGTTCTTATCCAGGCAGCTATGAGAAAAGCATAAAATTGCATTTTTGTAGTAGACATAGTACTCTAAAAAATGGACAATGGGATGCCATCTGGGCAGATAATACAAGACCATCTATTAGGTCCCTATCAAAGTTTTTATCCATCTTGTTGGAGCAACTTCACCTGAAAAAGAATAGATTATCACATGAAATCATTTGAAAGAGGTTGTTTTCTACATAGATTTCCCACTCCACCAGATACAGGGAGAATCATGGGCATGGTGCATTGAAGTCATATGCAAAATTCTGTACCTGTATCTATATGTTAACTATAGGCACACCATTTAGGATCTATAGAGTTTAGAAGCTAGGAGAACATGTAGGACTGAAGACAAGTTGAAAGCTGTAACACACTATTACTATTATTCAGGAGTCACCCACATGCAATTTATAGGAAGTAAAAATGGGAAATAGACTACATGGTTGTAATGGACGTGCTTCAGAATAGTCGTTTGCATCAAAACTGTCATGCATCAACATTATTCGGATGCCCATTGACTTTAATGTGGGTGTCAAAATTCACATGTGTGTCAAAATTCACGTGTCACAGATTTTTTGCCGTTTCTCAAATGTCGCTGAAACTCTCCGAACTTTTCAGCGAATCTAAACAGGACAAATTCATCCATCACTGCTTCACGGCCATAAAATGTGAATGAAACTACTTCAGACATACAGTGGTGTGAAAAACTATTTGCCCCCTTCCTGATTTCTTATTCTTTTGCATATTTGTCACACAAAATGTTTCTGATCATCAAACACATTTAACTATTAGTCAAAGATAACACAAGTAAACCCAAAATGCAGTTTTTAAATGAGGGTTTTTATTATTTAGGGAGAAAAGAAATCCAAACCTGTGTGAAAAAGTAATTGCCCCCTGAACCTAATAACTGGTTGGGCCACCCTTAGCAGCAATAACTGCAATCAAGCTTTTGCGATAACTTGCAACGAGTCTTTTACAGCGCTCTGGAGGAATTTTGGCCCACTCATCTTTGCAGAATTGGGTTTTCTAGCATGAACCGCCTTTTTAAGGTCATGCCACAACATCTCAATAGGATTCAGGTCAGGACTTTGACTAGGCCACTCCAAAGTCTTCATTTTGTTTTTCTTCAGCCATTCAGAGGTGGATTTGCTGGTGTGTTTTGGGTCTTTGTCCTGCTGCAGCACCCAAGATCGCTTCAGCTTGAGTTGACGAACAGATGGCCGGACATTCTCCTTCAGGATTTTTTGGTAGACAGTAGAATTCATGGTTCCATCTATCACAGCAAGTCTTCCAGGTCCTGAAGCAGCAAAACAACCCCAGACCATCACACTACCACCACCATATTTTTCTGAAATGCTGTGTTACTTTTACGCCAGATGTAACGGGACGCGCACCTTCCAAAAAGTTCAACTTTTGTCTCGTCGGTCCACAAAGTATTTTCCCAAAAGTCTTGGCAATCATTGAGATGTTTTTTAGCAAAATTGAGACAAGCCTTAATGTTCTTTTTGCTTAAAAGTAGTTTGCGCCTTGGAAATCTGCCATGCAGGCCATTTTTGCCCAGTCTCTTTCTTATGGTGGAGTCGTGAACACTGACCTTAATTGAGGCAAGTGAGGCCTGCAGTTCTTTAGATGTTGTCCTGGGGTCTTTTGTGGCCTCTCGGATGAGTTGTCTCTGCGCTCTTGGGGTCATTTTGGTCGGCAGGCCACTCCTGGGAAGGTTCACCACTGTTCCATGTTTTTGCCATTTGTGGATAATGGCTCTCACTGTGGTTCGCTGGAGTCCCAAAGCTTTAGAAATGGCTTTATAACCTTTGAAATTGAACTCAGGTGTGATAAACCACAGTTAAGTTATTTTTTAACAAGGGGGGCAATCACTTTTTCACACAGGCCCATGTAGATTTGTAGTTTTTTTCTCCCTTAATAACGTAAACCTTCATTTAAAAACTGCATTTTGTGTTCAATTATGTTATCTTTGACTAATAGTTAACGGTTTTTGATGAGCAGAAACATTTAAGTGTGACAAACATGCAAAAGAATAAGAAATCAGGAAGGGGGCAAATAGTTTTTCACACCACTGTAAGTATCTTTTTAATATGTTGTTCCAAGGGAAGGGCGCTATCTTCATAGTCTCTCATAGTGGCGCCAAATCAGATTATGTACTCGTTTTAAGTACCATCCAAGAATTTATCTGTGTTTACAGGAAACTAGATTACAATGCAAATCACATTAATGAAGCTATTAAAATTGTTTTTTCCTTATTTTCCAATCATCTTTGATAAGAAATGAGGTACTCTAGTACCGTATATGGCTTATACTGAATATAAAGCCTTATAACCCCTGGCCTTCAGCCTACTGCACAGGAAAAGCAAATTTTAATAATATGTAACTCACATTAGTTAAACAGAAACTATGTGGAATTATTTCCTAATTCCTCCAAAATAAGTATTTTAATAAATCATATTTGACCTTTACAACATTGGCATTCCAGGAAATAAATAAACACTTAAAAAATACAAAACATAACTATGGTTAAGAAATGCAACTGAATCCTGAATCTAGTTCAGAGGGGAGAAATTAATCCTATCTGTCATTCTGCTAAATAATATTGCTTGTATAACATTCAAAATTATGTTCTTTTGCATTTAGTGTAAATTATAAGGAAAATACAGAATTGCCTGAAAGGGCAACTATTGCTTTTATAGAAAAAATAATCCACTAAACTGTTGTGGTTGTTTGTTGATTTTTCTTAAATTAATATCTGAATAATGATAAGACATGGGCAACCAATCAGCAGGTAGAATTTACTGAGCACCTGTTTCAAAGCAAACATTGTATTGGTTGCTATGGGTTCATGTTCCTGGGCAAACTTAGGACCAATGATTACATATGGAGGAAAAGATTAAAAGGATGCCAACAGTTATCCTATTTCATCCCCCGAGCCTGATATCTTGGAGGTGGCTACAGACAACCAGAAGGGTGGTTGCTGGGTACTTTTTTCTGCCGGAGATTATAACAACCTTACTTGCGCTTGTGTAAGTCATGGGCTAAGTGATTTTTGGGCTGCTGTATAGGGATGGGTGAATTTTTTCGGCTTGTTTTGCCACAAAAATGACAGCCATAGACTTGTATGGCGTTGTGCATCAAAAAAAAAAAAAAGATGCGTGTCAAAAAATTTTTTTGACGCTCATAGACTTTAACAAAACTGTCAAATTTGCCCATCCCTACTGCTGTAGTCACAAACTCTGAGTGTTGGAAAATAAAACAGCCATTCCCAGGATTTTAGTTAATGGAACGTAATTTTCTTTCAGATTGTGCCGTAAAACAGATATGGATGACTATATAAAGTAGATTAAACACAAAAGCTAAAGAGTTATGCTGAGCAACAGGTACAAGATAATGCTTTGTGCTCTTAAAATGATAGAAAAAAGTTTATATTAGAAAACGTATACTTTGATTTTTAGTGATCCTATCTTTGCTCATTGATGATTTGTAGAACTGAAACCTGCTAATTTCACAAAGAGTCATTGTAGAGGGGCATAATGATATACAGTAGTTAAGAGGGGTCTGTCCCTCATGTTAACAATATCAACAATAGTTATAATGTGCTCTTATCTTCAGTAGAGCTCAGCAGTAGTAAAGAGAAAAGAAAGCAGCATCAATTATTCCTTCTGATATCTATCCTTCATCAGCTTCTTCAATCCAAATTAACGAAACTCCACTGAGCATTATGAGTATGGTCATTATTGGGGCTTTGATGCTGCACACTAAACTATACTGAATTATCTACTGTTTTTGGCTATAAGGTAGTGTCAGTTATGGAAATGTGTTCAAGGTGATCTTTTAGGGAAGGGCCAACTATAGGATTTGAATAGGACAGTACTGTAACTTCTGCTACTGTATGATGATTTAGAAGACTAAACCCCCATTATTAAAAAGTCACAGTGTGAGTTCATATTCTGTCTGTTTGCAAATGATTTTTAGCATTTTCATGTTCATGGTAAGCCTTGTGTTGCTATGTGAGTAAGCACAGTGGGTGTATCAACTAAAATACCACCACATCTCTGTATGTATTGTGGGGGTTCACTCGCTGGTAGGCTGCAAACCAGGATCGGTTTAAGGGCTTCCTGCCCGCGTTTATTTTCCAGCGGCTACAGAAATTTCCCCTCGCAGGGGGAAGGTAACCAAAACACAGCAGTTCAACAGAAAATCCAACCTTCTGGTTAACACAAAACAAATGCTTTTCTTTCTCTTCTGAAGCTGAGCAATACCAGCAGTTTGTCTCACACACATTCAGCACTGCTGCTCTGCATCAGGTGTACTAAATAGGCCTAGGGCCTCTTGAAAACCTGGCCTACGGATTTGGGAATCCGCCCCACCCTACTCTTGCGGATTCCCAGTAAGACCAGTCCCGGATCAGCAATTACAAAAACCTTGCAGAGAGACATAGTGTTTCTCTGCTAAGAGCACTACTGGTCTCACCTCAGTAACAATATCTGAGAATCCATGGCCCAACATACATTCCATCAATCACTTTTCCCCAGGAAACTGGGGACCTTTTTGTCACCATACCACAGTATGTATAACTTTATTTATAAAAAGCTACTAGGATAAGCAGTAATGTACAATTATCCAATATATAAAGCACACACAGGGAGGACAACATTATTATACATAACAGTGAGTTTACAATTTAAAATGTGTGTATATCATATGTACTGTATGTGAACAAAGACCTTGCTAGGTAACTAAAAGACTCAGGGCATAACACCACAATGAAATTATATCTATTCAAAACAATTCAAAATTGTCCTAAATTTGGAAACCCAATGAGTATTGCTGCATACTTTGACTATGCAACATTTCCCAGGGAATTTAAGTATGATATCTTCCTGGTGCACTAAGCATTCAAGAATCTTTCACTTGAGTAGGTCCTGTCAGATGTGAGGTTATATGAGAATTCAATCAAGTAACTAAACAACACTACTTTTATCTGTACTGTATTTGGAATATAGTCCTGCAGCGGGTCGGCTACCCGCGGGTACTCGCGGGTTACCCGCAAAAACCTGCTGTACCCTGCGGGTTGCGGGTAGAAGGTGCGGGTATAGACACCGGTCGGCAGTTCTGCCGGTTTGTGGGTCGCAGGCCTTCTCAATAGAGATTTTCACTCCTTTTTTCTGATCACGCCTATTTCCGATTATGTCACTTCCGGTTTACAATGACAGCACTTCCTGTTTTACTCCTTTTTTTCTGATCATGCCTACCGATGATGTCACTTCCAGTTTACAATGACAGCACGTCCTGATTCTTGATGGTCAGCGGGTAGCGTGTTGCATGTCCGGGTTGCGAATAACAGGTTGTGGGTATGGGTCAGGTACGGGGTCCGCTCAGGACTCAGGAATTTGGAATAGAGCACAGCCTACAGCCAGTGCTGGGTTTCAGCATTTTATATTGCTATGCATTCTTTCAAAACAAAGAGTGAATATGATGAATTCTGCACTTTATTAGCAGACAGATGTTAAATGCAAGTTTCTCTGAATTAAACCAAACTTATAGAAATCAGCATTGTGTTTAGCGATTCCATTACAAAGACTGGGCTTTCACTACTCAACTTGTATATTTCAAGCAGTATGTCTATTGAAGCACGCTTGCTTTAAGGATAAAAAGTAGAACTATTTATTACAAGCAAATTGTTTTATCTGTTTGTGCACATTCTTCTTGTTTAGGGTCAGGGCACACGCTCAGATTCAGGGAGATTAGTAACCCGGAGACAAATCCCTCCTCTTTGGACCGGCTAATCTCCCCAAACTGCCTCCTGCTGGCTAGAATGTAAATCTCCAGCGGGATGGCACTCGGAGTGCTTAATTTTCTGAAGTCGTCTGAAGTTGCCTCACGAGGAAGCATCAGGCAACTTAGGAAAACAAAGCGCTCCGAGTGCCATCCCACCGGTGATTTACATTTTAGCTGGCAGGAGGCACTTCGGGGAGATTAGTCACCCCGAAGAAGAGGTGATTTGTTGCTGGCCGACTAATCTTCCTGAATCTGAGTGTGTGCCCTGACCCTAAATTTCTGCAATTCTTCAATCTGAACCTGAAAATTAATAATAATGATATCAATTATAAGAAGAATATCACTGCACTTCTGTTTGGTGAAAACTGCACCAGTCCAGCGTTCTTCTAAAGGAGCACTGTGTTGCAATATTTTTCCACTTCTTTCTTCTTGATGTTGGCCCCAGGCTAGTTTGCATGTGGAGTAGAGTTAAAAACAATCTTTGCTTTTAAGTTTAGCATTTCACTCTACTATGCATGCACACCTGGTCCACAACATAGAAGAAGGTACAAAATAATAAAATGCTGGTGTGGCGCTCAAGCAGCAGTACCCAATGCAGTTTTCAGCTAAGTACTGGGCCAGAGTTTTAGTTAAGCAATTATAATGACTACGGGGTTACCTAACATTTTATTACCCTCCCCCATTGATTATGCCTTTCCTTTCTAATGAGCTAGAAACAGTGCAACGACATACTATGAAGCAGCTAAATTTGTTCTTCACGGTGAGGGCAGTAACGTTGTGCCCTGCGCAAGTTGATGTTGTGATGGAAGATTCTATTAATGTGGCTTGAATTACTTCTAAAACAAGCATATCTATGGCTATTATTATCTTAAGATGTACAGCTAATTTAACACAGACATCACAATATATATACATAGCTTAAGGAGATTTCTTTATTGTAAAATGTTTGCCAAGTATAAATGTCATATGCTTAACAGTAAAATACTGATATGAGTTTATGCTGGGCTTTAGCTGCTCTTTAATTCATCACCATATTAAAAAAACACAAATAAAGTTGTTACCTGTCCGATACCCTTGGGGGCATATTTATCAAAGGTCGAAGGTCAAAGTTAAAAAAAACTTCGAATTCAAAAAGACCAATCGAATGGAGTTCAAAGTTTTTTTGGGGTGGGACGAATTCGGCCTACATCGAATCGTACGATCGTACTTTGATTCAAAGTTTTTTTAACTTCGACCTTCGATCTCCCAAACTCCCCCAATTTCCGCCATACATGGTTGTAGGAGGTCCACCATAGGCTTAAAGAACACTTCGGCAGTTTTTAAGGCTCGAATAGTCGAAGTCGAAATTTTAAAGAGATAGTACTTCAAAAAAATTCGACCTCCGAATTTCGAAGTTTTTTCAATGTCGAACTGAAGTATGACTATTCCCTAGTCGAAGTACACAAAAAATATATCGAAATTCTATGTTTTTCACTTCGAAAAATCTGCCCCTTAAAGTTGCAAGATGTTATGGAAGGTCATACTGACTTGGTTCATTCTTTTGTTAAAAGTTACTGGTACACTGCAGATAACAAAGCCTGTGTAAAGAGCTGCAACTATTACTATTATTATCATCATGGCTATTTTACTTTATTTGAGGATTATGAGCCTCTTGAAAATGACTGTTTTCTGATACTGTGAAAATGGATAGAATAGCCACAGCTCCAAAATAGTATGGTACTTTTGGGGAAAAAAACGGAATTCCCCTGGACAGGAATAGGCTGCACTGCTACATAGCAACAATCTGTTTTGAAAAGATCTAACGATTTCTTCAAATGCAATTATTTTAATGCTTGTCATTAGAAATGAACAAAGTTGCTGGAATACTATTCGTACACAGTTTTAAAAGACATTATTAAGCAAGCGATTATTGAATTTTATTTCAATCCTGCCTTAGTATCTTTTCTGTCAAATATAATAGCTCATCTCTTTACTACCTTTATAAAGATCAGATATATTTGAAGGGGCAGTAATGTACAATTTAGAGATTATAAAATGAATACAATCAGAACAATAAAATATCTCATTATGTATTTGTTACACTGTAATATAAAGCTCAGTTTAACTCTACTGATATAGAGTATAGATATAGAGCAATAACAATTGTCACTGCTGATAAAGAGTATAAGAGTATAGATACAGTATACAGTAATAACAATAGTCACTGTTGGGTAAACCTTACCAGAGGCTTTAGATTTAACAATTTATGTTCTTTTGCACTGGAAAGATTTGCACTACCAATCACTACCATTCCAATAGATCCGAATAGTGTTCAATTGCACTAAGCAGTCAAACACAATCTGACCATTGGACACAGGTATCTTTTATGATAAATGTGACAATTTCCGAAGTTCCTGACACTAAGAAATTATTTGTTTACTGGGGAAAATATTGATTCCATAGTTGAAAAAAAAGCACCACCTATGAATACACTAATAAAGGAACTACTTGGTGCATTTATGAAAAATGTGCTTGTTGCTCTGTTTTTTAAATTAACCAACTATGCATTGTATAAGATAAGCTTTGCTTCAACTTAAATGAAAGGTAAGGTGACATATCAATATCCAGAGTATCCCACTACACACTGCAAGACTGATGTTGGACAAACTTTAGTAACATAGTAAGTTAGGTTGAAAAAAGACACACGTCCATCAGGTTCAACCTTTTAACTTTTTTTAACCTGCCTAACTGCCAGTTGATCCAGAGGAATGCAAAAGAGGGGGAACAAATTCCTTCCTGTCTCCAAAATGGGACTAGTCCCTGGATCAACTTGAACTATGCGCTATCTTCCATAACCCTGTATTCCTTCACTTGCTAAAAAGCCATTCAACCCCTTCTTAGAGCTGTAATGTATCAGTCTGTACAACTGATTCAGGGAGAGAATTCCACAGCTATACAGCTCTCACTGTAAAAAAAAACCCCTTCAAATATTTAGCTCTTTTCTCCTAATTGGAATGGGTGACCTTGTGTCAGCTGGAAAGACCTACTGGTAAATAAAGCATAAGAGAGATTATTATTTGATTCCTTTATATATTTATACATAGTTATCATTTCACCCCTTAACCGCCTCTTCTCCAGTGTGAACATCCCCAATTTGGCAAGTCTTTCCTCATAGCTAAGATTTTCCATACCTTTTACCAGCTTAGTTGCCCTTCTCTGTACCCTCTCTAATACAATAATGTCCTGTTTGAGTGATGGAGAACAAACTCTATGGCATATTCTAGATGGGGCCTTACCAGCGCTCTATAAAGTGGAAGAATGACCATTTTCTGCCGTGAATCTATGCCCCTTTTAATACAGCTCAAGCCCTTATTTGCCCTCCAAGTTTATCATCTACAACGACTCCAAGGTCCTTTTCCATAATGGCTTTGCCTAGTGTAGTCCCATTAAGGATATAAGTGGCTTGGATATTTTTACATATCAGGTGCATGACTTTACATGTATCAACATTGAATCTAATTTGCCACTTAGCTGCCCAGATTGGCAGTTTGTCAAGATCCTGTTGCAAAGATGCCACATCCTGGATGGACTTGATTGGGCTGGATAGTTTTGTGTTATCTGCAAACACTGATACATTACTTATAATACCCTCCCATTATAAGAACAAGTTAAATAAAAGTGGACCCAATATCGAGCCCTGAGGGCCCCCACTAAGATCCATACTCCAAGTAGAGAATGTACCATTAACAACCACCCTCTGTACCCGATCCTGTAGCCAGTTTCCTATCCATGTGCAAACAACTTCATAAAGTCCAACAGACCTTAGTTTAGAAAGCAGTCTTGAGGAGCATGGTATCAAACGCTTTGGCAAAATCCAAATAGATCACATCTACTGCCCCCCCCCCACACCGTCCAGCATCTTACTTACCTCATCATAAAAAGTAATCAAATTTGTCGGACATGACCTATCCTTCATACAACCATGCTTATTGCTGCTCATAGTCATTCACTAGGACAAAATTTTGAATGCGATACCTTAACAAGCATTCAAATAATTTGCCCACCACAGATGTCAAACTTACTGGCCTATAGCTGCCAGGCTGAGATCATAATCCCTTTTTAAATATTGGAATGACGTCATATTTTCTCCAATCCATGGGTACCATACCAGATTAAAGTGAATCTGAGAAAATCAGAAATAGGGGCTGGTCTAAAACTGAACTAAGCTCTTTTAGAACCCGGGGGTGTATGCCATCAGGCCTGGGAGCCTTGTTTACATTAATTTTTATTAAAGCTTTATGAATCATATCCTGAGTCAGCCACTGACTAGATTGAGCTGAGCCATCAGTGCAGCTATGAAGTGAGCCTGTGAACTCAGAGTCCTCTATTGTATACACTGAAGAAAATAACTAATTTAGCACATTTGCCTTTTCTGTATCTGTTACAACCATACTGGTACCATTATTTAATAGAGCAACACTCTCAACCTGCATCTTTTTACAATCTACTGTCCCTCCGAAACAAAGTATAGCCGCTGATATTAACTGCCCAGTCATGCAACTCATTCAGCCATGTTTTGGCCACACCAATCACATCATATATACCCACCAGCACCTCCAGCTCTCCCATTTTACCAGTCAGACTCCTTGCATTTACAAACTCACATTTAATACTGGTACCATATTGAACAAATTACATGTGATCCTCCCTAGCCTTAACAGTACCCCCAACCAAATCTCCCCCCCATTTTCCCTTCCTTTGCCCGCTATCTCATCTAACCTGTCTTCCACTGAATCTTTTACTGAACCCTCCCCCACCACACCTAGTTTAAAATCTCCTCCAACCCTTTAGCCAACTTCTCTCTCAAAACAGCTGCACCATCATTATTGAGGTGCAGCCCATCCCTAGCAAAGAGCCTGGAGCTGAGAAATCAGCCCAGTTCTCCAAAAACCCAAAACCATCCTCCTTACACTAATCTATCAGCCACGCATCAATCTCCCTAAGCTCCTGTTGTCTTCTTAGCGTTGCTCGTGGCACAGGTAATATCTCTGAGAAAATGACCTTGGAAGTCCTTGCCATCAACTTTACACCTAGTTTTTTAAAATTGTTCTTGAGGACTTTACCACCTCCTCTAACTTTGTCATTGGTACCTATGTATACCAAGACTGCCGGGTCTTCCCCAGCCCCTCCCAATAATCTTTCCACTCGTTCCACCACATGCCGAACCCTAGCACCACTTTGCTCTTTAGTAAATTTACCCCATCATTCTCCCTATGTCTGGACTGCTCATGCTTCCAACTAACAAAGTAATGGTTACTGTATATTACCAATGTTGCAATCAGTTTTAGCAGAAGGGGCCCCAAAATCCATTACTTTTATAATTGGTAGTTCAGATGTTTTTGTGTTTATGCACCTTTTTGGACAAACTGAATCAACCCAAAAAGGAGGGATTTTTTTTACCCTTAACAACACACTTTTGAATAACATTATGGTCGAGTTGTATGCTGTAGTAAAAGAAAAATGTTTGTTTAAAGAAGCATAGGGGTAAATTTATCAAAGAGTGAAGTTCCACCACTAGAGTGAAATTCTGCAGCTCTCAATTCATTTCTATGGGATTTTGAATGGCGTATTTATCAATGGGTGAAAGTGAAAGTTCACCCTTTGATAAATACGCCTATAAAAATCCCATAGAAATGAGTGGAGAGTGGCGGAATTTCACTCTAGTGGCGGAACTTCACTATTAACTTCACTCTTTGATAAATATTCCCCATAGCCATTAACCTTTTTTTAATTTAGATGCCCTTTTAAGATTGGCCTTTTCTTTTTCTAGTAATCGTCTTGATAACGTATCATGCATTTAAGGTTCATTAAATGTTTAATGCCAGTTACTTCTAGTTAATTAATGACAATTAGTCATTATAATTGATGTAGAAAGGGTTTCTGTTGCATAACATGGTACTTGTCCGATTTAATTAATTTTTCATAATCTTAATGATTACTGTCAACACAAACATATCCCTCTAACTACTGCAATTAAATGTAGAACACTTTCATCCTGCTTTTGGTTTGTTAAATTAGCTTGTGAAGAAGTCAGAGAGAGAATAGAGCTTGGTTTTAACTTGCACTAAAATAAATATCCAATGGGAAGGTGTTCAATTCGCAGTCTACCCAATCTGGTTTCTGCATAAAATAAAGACTGAAAGGAAACTGTTTGTTTCCTTGCATGTACATGTCATGTACAGGATGTATGCCGCTCATACCTATGTCTGTCCAGTATATTACTTGACTGCATGTGCTCCAGCAATCAAATAGCTGAAGTGCCATATAGACAACCATTTCCCTCAAACTAAAGCAGTGAACCAAACTAAGACAAAGATGGCAATAAACAGGCAGAGGCAGAGATACTATCAGTATCAGTTTGTCTTCATGAGGCCTGGTACAAGTAGAGAATTTGGGCCCATTTTGACATACACAGCTGTACCACTCAGTTGGGTCACTTACTTACTGCAAAATTGAAAGTACTTGCTCCCAACAATACTCCTTGCACTTCTATATACCTGTAGTTGCACTTGGTGTTGCTGCCCTTGTCCTTATGAATTTTATGTATGTGCATTAATTGATTCAGGGAAACCTGCTCATAGTGCCCTGCATCATTTTTTTATTTACATGAAAGCACACAAATTAAAATTAACATCACAAGCACCTCCCTCTTGTGGAAATGATGGCACTGGAATTATGGGTGTAAAGGTTGCATTATGGGTATAAAAATGATGATTATTTCTGTAATTGTACTTTGCAAACTGGAGATCATTAAGTAAATGACCTCTAATTTCTATGTGTCTATCCTAGAAGAGGGCAAAGTCTTTTACCAATATTTTACAATTAGCATAGATTAAAGTATGGCAGGATATAAACACTTGTATGTAAGAGCCCTTAAAAAGAAGTGGAAATACCTGAGATTGATTCTTTATATGTTGAACTGGTAGCTACTCCAAGGGAGCAGGCCCAGATTTGTGGCGAGGCCACAAAGGCCTGGGCCCAATGCGGCAAGATATTAGGGGCAGCATGCCGCCCAGCCGCATAAGGAATGCAGCGTTCCTGCACTGCATTTGTGCACAGGGAGTGTGCATGAACCGCGGAAGCTAGCACCACGAGGCCTCGGACAGCGGGCACTAGGACTGCAAAGCCTTGGACTGCAAGGTACGAGGGCACTAGCACTGCAAGGTAGTTAGATGAAGTGCTCTGAAATAGTATTTCAAGGATGTAGCAAGGGCATAAAATTGCCTCTCCAATGCCACAACCCTTTTCTCCATTAACATTGTGTGCTAAAATATGTAAAAGTGTAGTCTTTAATGTATTAATTTTGCAAAAATAGTCTCAAGAATATTTTAACTCATGTTTTTATCAAATCAACATCTTCAAATTGGTCACTAGACATCTCCCATTGACTTTTACATGAATTTGGCAGGTTTTAGGTGGCAAATTTTCGAATTCAAATTCTTAAAGGGCAAGAGTTTGATAAATCTCTAAAATCTAATTTGATTAGAGTTTGCATAATTTACATTTGACAGTTTAGACCATAAAAAAATTCAAATTGGAATTTTCAATTCGACCCTTTATAAATCTGCCCTTAGTGTATTGTGCTTATGCAAGCCTAACTCAGAAAGCAATGCCTGGATTAAACAGGTAAAGTTGGAGATATGGTGCTTTTTAGAAAGTTCCCTGGCAGGTGCAGTTACTTCCAAAGAGGAGCGTCAGTTCTGGTAAAATCTTAGTGATCTAATTCAATGGGGGGGGGGGGCTCCTCCACTGAATTATTTTCCTCTTTTCTTAAAAAGGATAATATACTTCATATCTTCATCTTGTGAAAATATGGAAATCCATTTGTTTTACGTTATCCATTAGGCATTCTGCTGCTTGCATAATTTCCCTAATGTGCACTTGCAAAGAAGTTACAGAAATAGGCAATAGTCATTAAATATATTATGTGAATCCACATTTGCAACCTGCTGGTAGCCCAAAAAAGCTTAAGATCCAACTGTGAAAACAAAAAAAAAAAAAGGATGGAAAAAACTCATAAGAGAAGGAAGCTCGTTTCCATTAAACATTTTCTGAGAAGTTGAAAGTCTGTTTTGAACACAAAGTTTCTGTCTCAGTCTTGGCTATTACAACCTATGTTTCTTATTCTACATATAATGGTGTTTTGCAATGAAGTGTGGGATGATGATATCTGAATATTCTGTTAAAATATATGCTAAAAAATTGATTATAGTATTTCCTGCTATTTTCCACTATACCTCCTGACATGGAATTCTGCCAAATGATAATATTTAACAGAATACAATGTAAAATAAATAAATTAAAATATAGTTGTGAAATCCAGAACTCTATTGTAATATTTTAATCTCTAGTAATGCAGAATAGCTGTTGTATTAACAAAACAAAGTGATCTACAAAACAATGGAGCAGTAACATTAAGGGGCCGATTCACTAACTTCGAGTGAAGGATTCGAAGTAAAAAAACTTAGAATTTTTGTGCTCCTCGACTATCGAATTGGCGTAAATTCGCCTGAGTAGAATGATTCGAATAGATCGAGCGCAAAAACGCTGTGACTATTCGCCATTCGATAGTCGAAGTACTGGATCAAGCGCAAAAACGCTGCGACTATTCGCCCATTCGATAGTCGAAGTACTGTCTCTTTTAAAAATACTTCGACTGCCTACTTCGCCACCTAAAACCTACCGAATTGCTTTAAAAGCCTATGGGAAAGTCCCATAGGCTTGTTTTGCAAGTTTTTGATCGAATAAAAAGGCATTCGATCGAATGAAAATCCTTCGAGCGAATATTCGATCGAGCGCCTATTCGCCTGGCGAATATTCGCCAATTCGACTATTCGCCAGCGCGTAAATTCGCCCGAATTGTCTATTCGATTCTATTCCCCAGTCCAATTTCGAGGGATTTAACCCCTCGAAATTCGACCCTTGATGAATTTGCCCCTTAAAGTAGAATGTAGTTCGAAGGAACTAAGGCACATAAAAAAGTACAGTAAGGGGCAGATTCACTAAGCTCGAGTGAAGGATTCGAATGAAAAATACTTCGAATTTCGAAGTATTTTTTTGGTACTTCGACCATCGAATTGGCTAAATTCGTTCGAATTCGAACGAAATCGAACGAATCGAACGAAAATTCGTTCGACTATTCGACCATTCGATAGTCGAAGTACTTGCCCTTTAAAAAAAACTTCGACCCCCTACTTCGGCAGGTAAAACCTACCGAAGTCAATGTTAGCCTATGGGGAAGGTCCCCATAGGTTTGCTAACCTTTTTTTGATCGAAGGATTTTCCTTCGATCGTTGGATTAAAATCCTTCGAATCGTTCGATTCGAAGGATTTAATCGTTCGATCGAACGAAAAATCCTTTGATCGTTCGATCGAACGTTTAGCGCTAAATCCTTCGACTTCGATATTCGAAGTCGAAGGATTTCAATTCGAGGGTCGAATTTCGAAGTATTTTTAACTTCGAAATTCGACCCTTAATGAATCTGCCCCTTAAAGTAGAATGTAGTTCGAAGGAACTAAGGCACATAAAAAAGTACAGTAAGTGCCCAGATTCATTATGAAATGGAAACTACTTTACTGCTTTAGTAAAAGCAAATATGACCCAGACATTTCTTTAAGCTGGCCCAAGAAGTGAAAGGTGAGATAGGCTTATAATATAAAAATGCAATATTAAACGATACAAAATACCTTGAGGGTTGTATGATCGTACAAGGCGTATGTGATACAATCCATTAGAAAAGAATAAGCAGGCTACCTGATGTCCCGATCAAAGCATTGTGTAAAATAAATGCCATGTGCACAAAATATTTATACTGTGCATAGCGATAAAAATCCTGAAATCCTCCTTTAAAAAGAACTAATCCCTACTAAAGAAAAGGCTGATCTATATTTATATGACAAATTAAAAGCACAATCTCTGGGGAAATATAAACAATTTTGTAACACATGGAGCCCCTGGCAAGTCTACTCTGAACTAGAGGAGTCTTAAATCAGAGAGCCAATAGATTGCTAGATATAATTTATAAATGATTTGCGTAATTTGCCTATAGTATGAGAAGATTTTTCTTTTTATTTCTTCTCCTTTTATCCCCTTTTGGTTTTTCTTTTTTTTTTTTTGCAGTTCTTTCTTTTACATATTTTACTCCTTTTATTTCTTAGTTGTATTATACCTATTTTCCAGATTTGTATAAATTTAAGTATAATTCTAACATACATTTTTTTCTATTGACTTAAATAGTATGAGTCCTCTTTGCTTGCTTGTAACCAAGGTATTTCAATTTCTTTATGAACCCACCATCCCATATTTTTACAGTTGTTATACTTGCTGCTTTATACTTCTTACATAAAGGAATACATTAATTATCAACTAATCAATGATATTTAACCTGTATTTTTAGCTGATAAAGTATAATTCCAATCTATGCATTGATGTAATAACCTTAAAGTGGTATAAATAAACATATTTTATTTGAAGGAGAGATTGCAATCAACTCCCCAGCAAACACACCCATGCCTTCTGTCATTTCTATGATATTCACGTGTGTTTTATTCAATCCAATCATTTGCCACAAGCAATGACAGGCAGTTTTGTTCATATCAATGATGGCAGGCACAGGGATGCGAGGTATGGAGTATACTAATTCCACAGTATGTCAACACAATGCTAATGTAAAAATGTCTGAAAAGCTGGTTATACCTAATATAATATCTGAACGGTAAAGCAATTAAGCCAGTAGCTTTGTGTAGTTTTTACAAAACTCCATTGATCAAAAACTTGCCTAAGGGGATACTGTATAATTGTGTATTATAATAGCATAGGGAAGACCCCGTTTTACTTTACTGCTAGAAAGTATTTGCTAGCATGTCATAATCCCGTCACTGTTAATTGACGCAAATCTGTTTCCTCTTTTGGCAAACACATTCTATCTTGCTTTAGGGCAGGAATTCCAACCACTATCACACAAGAAAAAAACAGGACCAATTACCCTTTATCTGAATGGTTACTTAACATTTACTCCACTGCTGCTTTAAATGTTTGTAGCAGATTTACAAATAGATAAATAGACTATGCAAAAGAAATGGATGTTATATGTGATGGCAGTATCCTTAAACATATATGTCATGCTATATGTCATGCTACTGATAACAGAATAATGCATACTATAATAGAAACAAAAACTTACTGGTTATTGTACTCATCCGTAAATAATAGATTGACCAAGCAAGAGACTGGACTGGAAGATTCAAAACTGATTTGGCAAATAAGCTTTGTGTTTCTGTCCCCAGCACTTGAAACATTCTGTCCATTTGGGTATTCTATAGAAAATGTTTTTGTCTGGTCACCACTATCCAGTTTCACTTCTGGGCTTTCAACTTTTAACAGTGTTTTCTTTTGCAAAAACACACAAATTAAAAATATAGGTTATATGAGAAACAAAATGAATATGTACAGGCTAAAAACAGAAAACAGAGCTTAAATTAAAATCTGCATATTAGCAAATTTAATCAACTAACTAGATGAACAATGAAGGTAGAAGCTTAAAGGAATCCATTGGTGATACACCATATGACAAAAGTATCCAGACCCCTGCCTGTCCACGCCATTTCCAAAACAAAATGAAGAATATGAAGTTTGTCCTCCCATTGCTGCTCTTTTCTGGGAATGCTTTCCATTCAGCCATAAGAGCATTAGAGAAGTTGAACACTGGTATTGAGGATCAGGCCGGACTTGAAGTTGGCATTCCAATCATCCAAATATATAAATAAGCTGCTGTGTAACAATGGGGGCAGCCATTTAAAAGAGAAAAGGCTCAAGTTACACAACAGATAGCAGATAACAAACAAGAAAAAACCACGGCTCTATCCAAGTGTGAAATGCTCAACAACTCATAGTAAAAAACCAAAGCTCACCCGATATAAAAATTGACCTGGGTGCAAAGCCCCAGTTCCGTCTTTAAGGGGTTCAGCCTTCACGGCAAATTGAATCAGACAGTATAAGCATTATTCACACTCACCGATGAGGATAGGTGGCCCGGGTGCAGCGCAGCGAGCCCTTAGCTTGGGGTGAGATGCAAGAAGATCCAGAATTGAGCATGCACTCCTGCAACACACCAATTTGGTTAAAACTTTGATCTTTATTCCATAGGTTAAAAACAGATGTCCTAACTCGTTTGTATCTAGAGATACATAATCATAGGCACAAATTCAAAGCAAACACATACTTAAACCTTAAAAGAGGATATGACATGAGGATGCACCTCACTAAGATTTTTTAACACTATAGGTGCTGTTTAACACATAAAACATATATACATATATGTCATCAAATTAGATCTTCATCAAATTAAATTAACATATAAACCATAGTAATGAATTTTAAACATATCTATTTTTTAAACGAAAATCTATCCAGAAAGAGGAGTCTCATATATAGCTACATGATATGGTTAAGGGGATTATACATTATGTATGAATTTGTGCCTATGATTACGTATCTCTAGGTGTGAAACGCATTAGGACATCTGTTTTTAACCTATGAAATAAATATCAAAATTTTATCCAAATTGGTGTGTCGCAGGAGTGCATGCTCATTTCTGGATCTTCTCAGATAGTGGATAAGCTCTGTAGAACATAATGATGTTACTGTATCTGTTATACCCTATTTTACCTGTGCGATATAGCCTTTTTTCCAATTTCCGCCATTGCTTAGGGATGTAGCGAACTGCCGATTTGGTGTTCGCGAACGCCGTTCGCGAACACCGGCAAAAAATGCGAACGTTCGCGGACAGTTCGCGAACTTCGAACACCCGCTAAAATCATTCGATTCGAACGATCGAAGGATTTTAATCATTCGATCGAAGGATTTTCATTCGAATCGAACGATCGAAGCCATTCGATCGAATGCTTTTCATTCGATCGAATGCTTACAATCGTTCGAACGAATGGAAATCGTTCGATTTTTAGCGGTCGAAGGAATTCAAATGGTCGAATGGTCGAACGACTTGTATTCGAATCGAACGCGAACTCAAAATGCAAACGTTCCCAAACGTTCGCGAACATTCGGAGGACGCGAACGGTCGAAGTTCGCGCAAACTAGTTCGCAGCAGAACAGTTCGCTACATCCCTACCATTGCTACACAGTAGCTTGTTTATATGAACTACAGTAGTGACCTTCTTTGATCTTGCTGGAGTTGATCATTCACTTTCTGACTATTTGATTCTATTCTTCTATCCAATCAAATGCTAGTTTTTCATTTTCTTACACGTTTTTCTGGTTTTGGTTGCCATTTTATTTTAAAGCTTTCAAGATAATATTAGCTAAGTAGCCTATAATTTTCTGCACTTCTCTATATGATTTCCCCTCTCCAAACAACTTTTCTTCTAAACAATGTCTTGAACGAGCCATTTTACTCAGATTTTAAGCAGAGAAATGCACTATAACCAGCATACACCACATTTGCTGCCTTCCTTCCTAAAATAAGAGCCCTAATTAACACCTATTTTTTTCACAGAATGAATGACCTCACTAATTGAACTCACACTGCTATTATTTTGAACAAGCCTCGATTAATGATTCAATTGCACAGAATGTTATGACCGTTGGGTCTGTTGGTTTTCTACTACACCTACTAGTAAATTTCTTGCCATGTAGAAATATAATTTCTACCAAAAACAGTGATTGATCAGGTTAGTCGTGTTGTGCTGCTATTATTCTGAAAATAATGGTTATTTTTATCTAAAATATATACATTTTAAAAATATTTAATTTTATACATTAGATTTTGCCGTACCAAGTTATGCACAAATTAATCCATCTTGAATAAACCATTTGGCAGACTCCAAGGGGCAGATTTATCAAGGGTCAAATTTTGAGTTTATGGGAATTTCTATAAAATTTTAAAAAACCCTACCAATTGAAAATTATTAAAAAATATGAATCTTTTAAATTTGGGTGAATAAGATCAACCTGCAAATCTAATTCAAATCAAATTCGACCGAATTCAAATCAAGTTCTTTCACAAAGTTTTTTCAAGAGTCCACCAAACGAATCCAAATTAATTGTAGGAGGTGACAGGTCCCCCATAGGCTAAAACACCAATTTGGCAGGTATTAGATGGTGAATAGTTGAATTTGAATTCTTAAAGGAACAGTACATGATAAATTTTGAAATTCAAATGTAAAATTCGAATTTGCACTATTCCCTAATTGAATGACACTAAAATAAACTCAAAATTCAAATTTGAAAATTTGAATTTTCAATTCTATCCTTGATAAATCTGCCCCTAACACTCTCTTTCCCCACTTGAATGGATGGTGTGATATGCACATTTACAATATGCGCCAATAGTGTATACAACAATTAGACCGTGTTTTTACCTTAAAAAATGAACTGCTCTTTTATTAAAGGACCATTAACATCAAATGTTTTTTTTACAAAAATTCATTAGTAAACATCAAAAAATAAACACCAACACAAATTAAACTTTTAAATTGTAAAGCCTTTATTAAAAAATAACTTACTGAAACTCCACTTCCGTTCTTCTTGAGAAAAGGCGAAAGGGCGACCATCCATTCTGCAGCAGTTGATTTCTCCTCCCTGGCTATCTCTCCCGGCCTCTCTGCTCTGCAGGCAAGATGGGGCAGCACTTCTAAGCGATACACAGACATGTATCCTCCAGCCAACGTCGCCATTGCCTGCCAGTTGCTCCACACCACTTCACAGTATTGCTCCTCCGTCTTGCTCCTCGCCCTTTCGCCTTTTCTCAAGAAGAACGGAAGTGGAGTTTCAGTAAGTTATTTTTTTAATAAAGGCTATACAATTTAAAAGTTTAATTTGTGCTGGTGTTTATTTTTTGATGTTTACTAATGAATTTTTGTAAAAAAAAATTTGATGTTACTGGTCCTTTAATAATTGCTTGAGTAAATTGCTTTAGTTGTCCAGGTTCATTGGGATTTCAGCACAATAATCTCCTTGAAAAGCTGTTGGGGTATTGAAAAATATAAAATGAATCAGTGTATTTACTAAATGCCATTACCATGTGGAACACCCATTACCACAATTTCATTTTCACAAAACTCACCTTTTTATGGAGATTTAAATACAAACATTGAAGTTTCGTAAAGTCCCCAGAGTGCTTCATTGAACACTTTTGCAATTAACACAAATTTTCTATTCTTAGAAGTTTATTAGATACTTACATTTTTAAGCTACTAATACCACAATCATACAATACAGACAACTAATAAACAATACAGGAAGTGTATAGAAAGTGCATGGGCAATAAGTGTTTCTAACACTCTGGGACTTCAAGGACTGTAAGGACTTCAAGGACTGTTGAAAGCTGAAAGCCTGCAATTAACAACTAAAATTGATTTCATATAGTAAATAGTAGTCAGTCTCACACATGAAACATTTATTTGGTGTACAAAAATATTTTATCCAAAAGGACCCAGGTATCCCAGTGCTCTTTGGTCCCTGAGCACCTTCTTTTGTTATGGTTAATAAATAAATGTTGAATAAATCTGATTGTTTTGTATACTGTACCAAATAAACTTTTTATGTAAGAGACTACCACCTACTTGTATTACTGTATTGTTTATTCAGGGTCTAGGGCAGTATGCATTAGTTCACATGTATATTAAGTTGCTTACTCCTAAGTACTTGCTAGAACTGATTGTTGTGCTATCTCAGTTACCATAAAAAAATAGAAAGTGAATGTTAATTGCAAAAGTGTCCAGAGAACCATTCTGGGTATGTTTACACCAAATATTTTTTGTGCTTAGAGCCCTTTAATTAGCTGAGGTCGGCTTTCATCCATATTACACAGCTTAAACAGTCAGTAAAGAAATGTAAAATGCAAAACAAAGCTTTTAAAAATAAAGAATGAACATAAATATGGCTACAACAAATGATGTATTTTATATAGCAAACTTAATGTCCCAGCAACAAGGTTCAACAGCCCTATAAGCATGTTAATTTTTCTGTTAAGCTTAGGGGTTGTAAGAAACCATGATGCAGATAATAAGGTTTGTCTGTCATTGGAGCTAAAGTTACAGGACTGATTACTGA
This sequence comes from Xenopus laevis, assembly GCF_017654675.1. Classification (NCBI taxonomy): domain Eukaryota; kingdom Metazoa; phylum Chordata; class Amphibia; order Anura; family Pipidae; genus Xenopus; species Xenopus laevis. The sequence continues at coordinate 98,213,561 of NC_054374.1, read as the reverse complement.
ATTCTGTAGTTGTGAGTGGTCCTTAAGTTTGACTATCTGACAGCAGTCCAGAAAATGTGTTATGAATTTAGAAGAAAGAAGTTGGCAAACATATAGCAACATATTAATAGGCATATACTGTACATATTCACTGCCTAGTAACAGATACAAAACAGAATGGGGCAAATTCACTAACCTGGCGAAATTACGCTCAGCAGTTCGAAGTTACGCTAGAGTTGGGATAATTAGCATATGGCGTGCAGTTAAAGTACTGTGGCCGTATATGCTGCAGCAAATACATTACACTACACAAGGACAGGGAACCTTAATAAAATTATATAAAGTTGTTATAATGCCCTACACATGTGCCCACAGTATAGTTTAGGTGCCATATGTTAGCAAATGTAAGGGGGAAGGAGGGTACCCCCCAAAAAAAAGTACAATCTTTTTCAGTCTATCACCCTTTAAATAGGAAAAAAAGCCAGCATTTTTTGGGACTTAGAAAAATTTTCAACTTTTTTTTGAGGAACTCCTATCTACTCTATTGCACTTCGCCTGGTCTGAGGTGGCAAAGGCAAGTCTGGCGATAGAGGTAACGTTCAGTAAAATAAAAAACTTAGTGAATTTGCATAGTGAAGCTCTTTCGCCAGACCGAAAATTCGCCTGGCGTTAGAGTGCGAAGTTGCGCCAGAGTCTATCTCCTTGGCAAAATTACGCCAGCAAATTTACGCCAGCTACCGTTAGTAAATCGGTGAATTGCCGAAATAACGTCACGCTGGCTAATTTTCGCCAGCGTTAGCCACTTCGCCCTTTAGTAAATTTCCCTCTATATGCAGCATTTTTATTTTTTGTTAAGCTTAAGATCCTTTAATTCTTCAGCATTAAAAAAAGGTATATAAATGGATTTAAAGAATATTTTACAGGTTTCTTACAAGGGCAGAAGTTGACAGTGAAAATACTTTTCTGGCCTGGTTCAAGTGTGCCTGAATGTTTGCTGACCTGATGAAAATCCCATCATCTATCTTTTTTCAGACTGATCAAGATTAAACTTCCATGTGACGTTTTTATTTGAGATATTGGTTAGTTTAATCTCCTGTGCACAAAAAAGAGTAAACACAAGGTTACATGAATCTTAAGAACAGACATTATTGTATTTTTAAAAGTAAAGTATATACATATACTATTGAGAAAATGAATAAAGTATCACTGCACAGTGTTCCCTGAGAACAAGGCCCATTCTTTCTTTCTAACTTTACATCTAAAAGACATAAGGAGATAGTTCAAGGATTTATATAAGCTTTTAGAAGCAGCATTTATATATCCTGGCTTACTCTATGATTAATCACAATCAAATCTTGGAGTTCTACAGAATGTTTTCTTTTGTATTATTTATTTTCACTACACTAGAAAGTGAATATGCATTGCCTTTGGAACATGAAAAATATTACTGATTTGAAGTGTGTGTCTATTATATATTATTACTCCTATGAGGAAGAAAAGTTGTGGAAGGGAGGTATATGGATCTCTTATCAGTAAACCCAGAAAGCTCCAAATTATTCTTCTATAAAGTCCATTTTAAGCAAATATAGTTTTATAAATTATTTTTAATAGACTTATGGGCTAATTTATCAAAAATCGATTTAGTGAGGTTTTAGAGTTTTTTTCTACTTCAAATATATTCACAATTTTAAAAAACTTGAATGTCTGTTTATTTATTAAAAAATCCGAACATAAAAACCTCACCTGAAAGCAATCATGAAGAAACTTGAAAAATTTTAATTTTAGTGAGTTTAAATGCACAAAAAAGTTTGAAAAATTGATGCACACATTTTGTGATTAACAATCTTTAAAGGAACAGTAACACCAAAAAATGAAAGTACTTTAAAGTAATGAAAATATCATGTAATGTTGCCCTGCACTGGTAAAACTGATGTGTTTGCTTCAGAAACACTATTATAGTTCATATAAACAAGCTGCTGTGGAGCAATGGCGGAAATTAAAAAACGGCTATATGGCACAGGTTAACTAATGGATAACAGATAACACCATTAGACAGACAGAGCTTATTTGCTATCTGCTGTGTAACCTGAGCCTTTTCTCCTTTGAATGGCTGCCCCCATTGCTACACAGCAGCTTATTTATATAAACAATAGTAGTGTTTCTTAAGAAAACACAGCAGTTTTACCAGTGCAGGGCAACACTGCATTATATTTTCATTACTTTAAAACAATTTTATTTTTTGACATTACTGTTCCTTTAAAAACTGTGAAAAACGAAAGAATCTCAAATAAAAAAATAGCTTGAATTTTGCCTAAGACAGCTCCCAATGACTTCAACGTGAACTCGCAAGCATTTAGATGCCGAAGTTTTGTATTAACGTTTTTGTGCTCAATAAATACCAAACATTTGAGTTTTTGAAAATGTAATTCGCATTTGTGAAAGAAATTAAAATTTGAAAAATGATAAATCACCCCCTTATTGTATGGTGATCCAAATTACAGAAATAAGTAATAAGTAAGCTGAAAAGGAGGAAAAATTTCAGCTCCCTCTCCCAGGAAAGTGAAAGAACAGACTTTGTGGGGGGTTATTTACTCAGTTTTTTTTCTCATATTTTACAAAACAACCTCAACCTAACTCCCACCCAAGAATTTGGCTTATTTGCTAATATTTAATGTCGAAAAAATTGGATAAAAATTGGATAAAAGAAAAAACTCCAATTTTGTTAGTTACAAACAAAAAACTCGAAATATTTCAGTTTCAATTCAAATCATACACATTTTTTTTCAATTGGTTAAAGGGACAGCTGCCATTGACTTTTATATGAATGGCAGGTTTTGTATGGAGTATTTTTTTAGATTAAGACTTTAAGCAACTTTGGGGCATACTAATAAAAATCAAGGTTTTTTCCTTCTAAAAATGTGAGTTTTTTCACACAAAAAAAACTTGATGGGAGAGGGGAAACATATAAAGTAGTGTAGATAGTGATAGGCTGCTCAGCTAAAATTATCTCAACTGTTTTAAAATGGCAATCAAATCAAATTAATCAAAAAATGTGGCAGAAAATGGAAAAAGTCTATTAAAATGGATAGAATAATAGCAAAAATGGCAAAGAAAAATTAACGTTACCTATGAGTACTGTTACAATTAGAAGACGCTTTGTGAATCCAAGCTGTTGGCAAGAAGCCCCAGCAAAGTTTCATTGTTAAAAAAACACATGCTGAAGAGGTTAATATTTTCCAAAGAACACACTGACTGGCTTAAAGATAAATGGCGCAACATTTTTTGGCCTGAGGAAAGTAAGATTGTTCTTTTTGGGTCTAGAGGCCACAGACAGTTTGTCAAACACTGAATTCAAGCCACAGTACATTGTGAAGACAGTGAAACATGGTGGTACAAGCATCATGATATTGGGATGTTTCTCATACTATGGTGTAGGGCCTGTTTATCGCATACCAGGGAACATGAATCAGTTTCAATATATCAAAATACTTAAAGATTGTCTTATGTCAAAGAGGAAATGCCCTTGAAATGGGTGTTTCAACAAGACAACGGCACCAAACACACCAGTAAACAAACAACATCTTCCAGACCAACAAGATTGACGTTCTAGAGTGGCGTCCAATCCCTGGACCTTAGTTCAATAAAAAAAACTTGTGGGGTGACATAAAAAATGCTGTTTCTGAGGCAAAACCAAGAAATGCAGAAGAATTGTGGAATGTAACAGGTGGCAGAAGTTGGTGGACTCCATGCAACACAGATGTGCAGCAGTTCACAGAAACACTGATTATACAACTAAATATTAGTTCAGTGATTCAAAGGAAAGCAAAATCTTGAAACATTTTTCAGTTGATACAGTGAATTATTGAGTTTGCAAAGAAGAATGCAGACACTGCTATTTTTTTGGAAGGCCTAACATTCTCCTTTCTTCACAATCTGTAAAGGAATAACACAAATTTGAAAAAAAATTCTTCATGTTTTGATTTGGAATATAATGTGCAGTATTCCCAATGCTTTTGTGTGTATGGAAATAAAAGCTATTATAAGGAGTTTGAGCTTTATTCACTTTTTTTTTAAACACACTGCTGTTATTCTGAACACAACTGTACATTCCACTCATGTAACTGAGCCTCTTGTTCTGAGAGTGTTGTAAAATAGACAGGGGGAATAAGGGCCAAGTCTTATTTCTGCACTTGTACAATCACTGAGCTAACAGATTGCAGAGAAACAGATGTGAGTCAAGTAGTTTCCAGTGGCTAACAAAACAAAGCACTGAGGGAGCTTACAAACTGCTTTGCACGTATTCATATTTTAACTAAAGAAAATAGCATAAAAGAGAGTAAACACTTTAAAATGCAAACTGTGAAAACAATATAGCAGGTTTAGGCTATTGCTATTACAGTTACTCTATTAAGGTCTTAATGTAATTTTGTATTGTGTATATAAAGAAGTGCAGCCCAATTTATATACGAAAGCCTGTACCTTAACCCTTAAAATTATATAGATTCAATAAGTTGACACAGAAGTACCAGCACACTAAACCTTGAGATTCTATGTTTATGTGTAGTTTTATTGCCTTGTGGGAAAAAATCATTCAAAACAAAATGTGGTGCCAGTTGCAGTAGCTGCAGCCAGTTCTGAAAGGGTGCCATGTGCCAGCTTGTAGAAATCCACACATGGATGATGAATTCATGACACAGAGGGAATGCTACTGAAAGTTCAAATAAAAGCAGATTGAAGAGTTTATTTAACTTTTGCTAAGGTGTAAGAAACTACTGTAAGCCCTTACATGCTCAGTGTATCACTGTGTAAGCAACATTGAAGTTGGCATGGCCAAAACCAACAAGTAACTCAAATTAACATTTGTTCCTCAGTCCCCATGTGGTTTAACTTTTATGCATTCCAACTGTGTTTGGCACTTGAATGTGCCTCAATGAGTACAGCTGTAATGCAGAGTATCCCAAACCCAGAACAAACCTCAAGGTTCCAATAACGGCCTGTCTGTAGCATCTGCCTTTGGCTACGGGTGGAGCCCTCTGCTACTCAGATGCCACCAGCTCTTATAGAGTTTTTACATAAGGAAAGTCCAGCTTCTGAACTGGCAGCAGTTCTTCCAGAGAAAATAAAAAGCAGCGAATTGGATGCAGTTTTTCCCTGTGAGTTTCTATTGTTGCAACTGTCAGGTGATCTTAAAAGACAGAACCTGCACAGGTCAGGATGAACTTATGTTTTAAATGGAGTGAAAGTTGCTAGATGAACTTAAGAAAAGGCTGTAACAGATGCAAGATTCATATCAGGATTTGGACAAATTATAACACATTAATTCAGGATTAATATAAGGATGACTCTTTATCTATCATTTAAAGTAGAATGCACCAGATCCGAACACTGAAAGACAATAAAGGACCTTAATAATACAGTAATTAGACGCTAAGAAATTAGCTTAAAGGGGAAGAAAATTTACAGTGTACAGTGTAAATCTATTATTATTATTAGAGAAAACAGTGACGGACTGAAGAGACAGGACCTGAAATAGGCAAAACATGGATGTATGAAAGATGAACTAAGGGTGGGAGAAAGAGACACAAGGTTTATGAGTATATGATGACTATGAATGTGTAAATAATGGGGCACAAGTATTATGAGCCGGTTTACTTTTAGTGAGCAGTAATTATAGTTATAACTTGGTATAAAATATAAGGCAATTCAGATTTATCAATTTACAGTTTGATATTTCATCATTCGGCCACAAAATCTTAGATTTGCCAAACAAGAGTGGTGGAAAAAAATAAAAATAAACTAGAGCCAGTAACTGAAGCATAATTAATTGAGCATAATGATGGGAGAATTAGTGGGAGATGTAGAGCTGGAATAGAATAGATGAACTGCAGATGAGAGATGGGCATGCACAGGCAGCAAGACAGATGATAAATTGAAAGAATTCCAATCAGCAGCTTTCAGAGAAGCAAATGAGTTACAAGTAAATATATATCTTTATTTGAAGATCAATGGCAGGTTTACTTGAAGCATATTTGTGCAATGCAGAATCTCAGAATGTTCATTGTTCTAACCTGTCTAACAGAGCATACGTGAAATGGCTGAACCCTTTTTACATTGTGGCAACATCATAATAATGACACATTTTTCTAATTCATAATAATATTTTGCTGATCATGAGGTATTAAACCTCTCAAAATACCCTGTTATGAGTGGAAAATAAAAAATAATACAAAAGGAATAAAGGCATAGAAAATAATGTAAATTTAGTTTCATATTTATTTATTCATACTTATTAAGTAAATAAAAAAATCTGCCAAGCTTACATATACTGACATAGCACAGATATATTGTAGAGCAGAAAGTATACCCTCTTAGGAAAAGTGCCAGATTTGTGCAACATAAGTACCATGAAAAAAAAACGACACAGAAAACAGGCCTATCTTAGGTCATAAATCCAAAGCTACCATTAGTTATAAAAGTGCCAGTTCCATTTTAAGAAAAGATTTATATTTATTTTAACTTTTTTGCTCATAAACACCTCTAATCACAAATGGGTTTTAGTTTAATGAGTAAGTTATTTTTGCTCATACTGCAGGAGACACTTGTTCTCTACATTAGCATTCAATCTTTGCTAACTGTGCCAGCAACATTTTACAGCATGATCATAATAACAACAAAAAAAATACTGCAGGTAAAAACGCTGCTAAACAGTACTGATGAGAAAGTAATGTATAATAGTTTATCTATTTTAGTTTCTATGGCTCCTATGGTTCATTATAGCTAAATTAGACATTCTGCTGTGGTGAACTAGACAATGAAGCACATGATGATAAAAATTTGAAAAGCCTAGTAATGTGTTACTTTAAAGAGGAACTATTGCAAAAATGAAAATCTAATATAAGCTTCATCATGCTGAAATAAGAAACTTTCTAAATACAATCAATTAAATATTCTGCATCATTTCTGGAAAAAATAAATCACATTTATCTTCACTATCCCTCTCTCGGCATCTGTTTCTCTTCATTCTGTCTTCTTGCAGGAGTTGGGTGACAGATATTCATTGACAGTTAGATCCACTATATCTTATAGGGGGACTTCTCTTCCTAGCAGATGTATTAGAGCTCACTCAAATAACTAATTCCAGTACAAGTAAAAGCTAACAAAATAACTGCCTTTTGCACATATCCTGCATGTAGAGAGACATGATGTCTGGTGATTTTAATAGAGTGAGCTCTAATACACTTTCTAAATATTTAGAAAGTTTCTTATTTCAGTATGCTGAAGCTTATATTAAATTATAAATATATAAAATATCATTTTTGTGATAGTTAACTTTTAATATTTAAACTGTTTATAAGAAGAATCAGTGTTTCTCTGAAGCAAAATTTGATTTGTCTTTGAAGAACGTTTCTTTTCCTGCTGATCCTTTTTCCTTTTTGTGTTACAGCATAAAGGGAACAGTGCTTTAGTTACCCTGGGCAGGATTCTAGACAACACACAGTGACAGCTTAACAAACAGCATGGAAGGACCACAGGACATATTGCTAAAGACTCTTCAGAGTGTATCATAGCAATAAAAACAGTTCATAGTAAGTCGTATAACAATAATTCATACGTTATTACAATAACTAGCAACATTCCATGTTCTCTAACATTTGTTTGCAATGCTGCATGCATTTTCTTTACTTGATTTACAGGTGACCCACACGTGGGATGTAAATATCTCTGTCTCCCATTGAAACTATAGGTATTAAATAAAATAAAAATACAGAACAGAGACATTTATCATCATGGTACATTTAGCCCATTTTTAATTAAGTCTATCCCTATGTTCTTCAAGTAATAATAAATTCCCTATGAAGAGTTCTTATAAAGCTATTAAAATTGCATATATCATAAATCATGTATTTCTTGAACTTGAAATTTAAATCAAACAGTTTCTGATGAAATACCTGTATCCTTAAAGAAAATATTCAGCAATGTGGTATAATAGAAAAGGACCCAGAGATGTTTGTACAGTGACAACAGTGCCAAATGCTGAATTGCAATACATTTGCACACAAAACTTTGTCTAGTATAAGACACCATAAACATTTGGATCATATGACTCCTGAAAGGATGCAGAATAAATCTTTAGTTTCTAGGGTGAATAGGAGTCTCTACATGGGAACAATACAACAGTCCCTTAATAAGGCAGCTGTTTGCAGTGCAACAATATATAATAATATATTCAGCAGCTCAGTATGAAAAAGTTATTATGTAAAACTACAAAAACAAAAGCAGCAGTTATTTATTTAACTATCCACGAGAATAAGTAGACAATGAAGCTGGAGCATGCATTATATACAAGTAAGTAAGATGTGTTTACTTATATATCCCGCTTGTTCAACGTGAAATCAATGCATATTACTTGTGGTGAATATATTTGTTTGTCTTATTTGCAAAAAAATAAAGAAAATCTATGAATTGTGTTATTTCTTGAGTTAAACAGCAAAATAATATATTTAATATGTATCAAAAATAACTATAAAATATTTTCTTTAATTACAAGGATTATCAGAAGTATGGTTTATCTAGAAAGAAGCAGGAAGAGGATCACTCCATTGTGCCCACTGAGAAGAACCTGGGCCAGGGCAGTTTTCTGCTGATAGAAGCACCAGCTATGGGTATCAGGTAAGTGAATACATTTACTGGAGGGTGCCTAACTTTTGCTCAGTGATTGCTATAATATTATCTTTCACTGTGCACTTTTTTTTATTTTATGGGCTGACTAAATATAATAATAATAATAATCATAATAAAAAAAATTCATGTGGCATTCAAATTCATATACATCCTGATTTAGGTACTAACTTAGACTTGTGAGGCCTGATCTATTTTGACTGGATATCTAATGGCTATACGAATATACACAGAGATAAAGCTTTGACATTCTCTATGAATAATCTGGATTTAGAAGAATTGGTATTTTTCAAGCTTTTACTGATTGAATTATGAGTGCAACTTTGTTTTTAATTAAAGGTACTCATTTTTACTCTGTGGATTTACTTTTTTAAGTTCTAAGGGGGTTATTTATCAAGGTCGACATTATCTCAATATTGACTGCTACAAACCTGCAATCTAAGCCCGAAACCTCAGATTTTTGCCCGAAAAAAGACAAAAAAAGAAATTCCATATATTATATGCAAATAGATATACAATCACCCCATAGACCTGGTGGATTAGATTCTCCAATCACACAGCTGTATGAGGAAAGTGTTCCATATTTTACCTATGTCAAAGGCTGTGTCACAGCCGAAACGTTAGTGTTTTTGGAATAAATTCTTTATACCTTTGTAAGCCCTGAGAGTGCGGTCTCTGCTTTGGAAGAGAGTATATATATATATATATATATATACTGTATATATATATATATATATATATATATATATATATATATATATATATATATATATATATATATATATATATATATATATATATATATATACTGTATATATATATATATATATATATATATATATATATATATATATATATATACTGTATATATATATATATATATATATATATATATATATATATATACTGTATATATATATATATATATATATATATATATATATATATATATATATATATATATATATATATATATAAACAGGAAATGGGCTGCAATTGAGACTGATAATGTAACATCAATATAATAGGTTTAATTGCATATGTTAAAAATGTATACACTTTACAGAAAGTTAATAAAGATACATGAAAAGAAATGCACACTGGTCAATTTATTGATTTATGAGGCTATATTAGCAGGTATCCAAGCAAACTGTCCATGTTCAGATATATACTTAAATATGCTATTTTAGTAACCTTTTAGAACAGCATTTTTCTGTCCCTATGCTAGTGTTATAGAACCAAGCCATTTCTGAAATAAAAGATCAAACAAAAAGACTTTGCTCTGTTTACCTGAAAGTATGCATGATTTAGCCCTGTGTTCTGAAGAATCGCTGTCTACAAAATAAGTCCAAGTACCCTTTGTTCTGTCAATTGGATACTAGTTGATCCAAGCTGCAAATGGTGGAAGTGGTTTTAGAAAGCCTTATAAAAAAAGGTTTCCAGTGCAAAGAAAGATCTTGTTGTTATTTACTCATTCCAAATACACTTTACATCATCCATTTTTTTATTATTGCAAACATTTAATTTTTTAGGAAAAAAAATGTCCTAAATAAAAAAAATGGAATTGCTAGTACCTGTAACTCAAGCTTCATGGGTTTTTAACACATTAGGGAGCCGAGAAGACAGGACATATAGAAAAAGCAATTCCCTTTTAGTAACTTTTGACTTCCAGTTAAATTCAGCTTGAGGATTCCTGCAATTGTATAATCTTACTGAAGATCTAAATCCTTTTTCAGCTAAAAAGTTGGGTGTCAGAACTATTTCATTTGAAGACAATTCAAAGGCAACAGGAACTGCGTGTGCAGTTATCCATTCCATTCACGGTATAGGTAACTGACCTGCAATAACGTTTTTTCATTAATTCTGATTTTAAGAACTACCAAACTAGGAAAGACGAAAAGTTTAACTCCAGTAGCACAAAATATTTCATGTAGGTCATGTACATGATGAAACATTGCAGCTAAGAAACAATTTTACTAAAATTGAAGCACTAAGATCCTAAGAAGTCTGCAATACTAAATAATATGCTGAATAAAGCTAAAAGTTATTGTCTAATGTAAAATGCTCATTACAAGTCTCTGAAAGAAGCAGTTTTAACAACTTTTAATGGTTTTCACATCCTATTAAAGAACTGCTGAACATGACTGTCACCTAATACATCTTTAATAATACTATCCACTTACTTTTTAGTACACACAAAGCTATTCGTTTCAGATTTGCTGAGCATCATTAAGCTGATGACTAATTCTAACCTAAGAGCACGCCATATTAATGGTTAGGAACTTGACTTATGAACCTAATCGTACTAAACAAAGATATTACTTTAACAGGTACACTGTATACAAATGAGTTTGAATACACATTTACCATAATCAAAAAAATCAGTTAATGTCAAGATTGGAGAATCTATGCTATTAAAGTTTTGAATTTTAAAGGAATTATAAAGGAACTACTGTATCTACAAATGTCAACACATACCTCTGTAAATTGGATCATGGCTGCAGCTAACTTTGATATGAAGAAATGCAAAGAATGCACTATTTATTTATACATGTCTGTATGGCTGGATTCTACACTCTTGACAATCAGCTGTTTATGCCTCTCTCATTGAACAAACAAAGACAGGCTTCAGTTCCCAAATAGTTCAGGCTAGTGTCACGACCAGCACCTTAAATCCAGAACCAGTGCTAGGCTCCCTGGTCTTGGCTCTTGCTTCTGCCTTTAACAGCTGCCTTTCACTTTGGGAGGAGCCCTCAGCTAATTGGATGCCGCTAGGTTTTAATAAGAGAGGAGCCAAGCAAAGGTTCTGGACGAGCAAAGGGGCACGGTCGTTAGCAAGAAGGTCCAAAACCTATTTCAAAATTTCTGAAATAAACTCCGACCAAATCCGCACGGGTTTTATGGGCTTATTTATTAATACAGTTTTCTGAAAAAATCTGAAAAAAACGAAAAATGTGATTTTGATGTTTTTTTCTGAATTTTCATCCAATTTTCACGATTTCATTGGGACTTCTCCCATTGACTTATATGCAACCTTGACAGGTCTGAGATGCCAGATTCAGACTTTTCCATCCTCGGGGTTTAATAAATTCCAAGAAATTCGTGATTTTTTTAAAAGTCCGATTTTATTAAAAAAAATCACGAATTTTTCATGATTTTTCCATTCATAGTTTAGTAAATACCCCCTAAGTATTATTTTTCTTCCTCTCCTCACTCAACCTCTATTCTCCTAGTCTCTTTTCTATACATACTATACTCTATTTTCCAACTATTTAGCCTCTTTGTTCTCATAACAATAGGGAAATAGGACAAATGTCTAGCAGCATGAGGGCCCACTGACACCTGGACCCACCAGGACTTTTCCTGGCATCCCGGTGGGCCAGTCCGACACTGGCTGTGAGGTGCAAAGAGCTGTATCAGCAGGTACAGGCCAGTCTTGTCCTCACCATTTGCTGTAGCAAAAGCAGAAAGTATTGGGCCCAATTGCAGCCTACTTCTGTCAACGCTCCCTAACTATGCATCTGAATTATGTGCAAATTAGAGTGGGGGAATGTCTAGGTGCCCCTCATGAATACAACACTGGTTAACACAAGCAGGCTCATTTCTAAATACATAAACAAAGAAGGCAATGTGAAAAGAGCAAAAATATGGCCAATGATTGTGCCTGACCCTTATTCAGGTACAAGTTACAAAACACAAATTAGTCCTCTGTAACTTACATTACAGGAAGGACTGTAAAAGTGTAAAAAAAAATGTACATTCAATTATAAAACTTACCTCATGTAGAAAACACAGTACAGGTATAGGACCTGTTATCCAGAGTGCTCCGGACCTGAGGTTTTTTGGATAATGGATATTTTTGTAATTTGGATCTTCATACCTTAAGTCTACTAGAAAAACATGTAAACCTTAAATAAACCCAAAAAGGCTGTTTTTGCTTCCAATAAGGATTAATTATATATATCAACTGGGATCAAGTACAAGGTATTGTTTTATTATTACAGAGGAAAAGGAAATCATTTTTAAAAATCTGAATTATTTGATTATAATGAGAGTCTATGGGAAACAGCCTTTTCGTAATTCTGCACTTTCTGGATAATGGGTTTCCGGAAAATGGATCCCATATCTGTACAGTAAACATACTTTACCTAGGTTTATGTTCATTACAGTTTTCTTAGTTTTCTTAGTTACCGGATTGCAGACTGCAGTAAACATAAGCGTTTTTTGATGAAAGACTTTCATTTTTCGAAGTGGTAAATTATCTTCTGTATTGGGACCCAACATATCTACTACTTGCTTCACTTTAAAGGTTCCCACTAGATGTGGAGAAAATGTAACAGACAAAAAAAATGTTTGCTGCCTAAAATGCAGAAAAAATAAAACTGTAATTTTTTTGCATTACCCTGAAGTTGAAAAACATAATTTACAGTGTAATACTCTTAAAGATTGTGGTTGTAAATCTTGCTGCTTCTTTATCCCAGCAGCTATGGAAACTTCAGAATAATACAATATCCACCCGCAGAGACTTGGTTTCATTTTAATATTAATTTAAGTTGATTGTGTTCACTAAAAGGCGCTGAAGCTAGAGATTTTGCTTTACACTACACTAAACTTAAAAATAATGAATGATGATGTGTCTCCTTAGATAGGAATTGATATGATTTTACATAATTCATTTGTGGTGGATTTTTAAGCTCTCTTTCTCATGGTCAAAATAATGGCAAATATCCAAATAATATTTTCATTGATATGAAGTGGTACAAAATACAAATGATATTAACTTTATTTCTTTAGATTGTAAATGTCTCCTTTCCATTTGTATATTATGGCAACAAGTATATGCATACAGATGTACACCTTACATTTAAAAGAGAAGCTTGCAAGGAACTATTTGCTAGTGAAATATCTAAATGCAGCTACATGTGATTCTGCCCATCTCTAACCTAGACCAGTGTTACCAGTGTAAATTTTTCACAATCTTTTTCGGATTTTTCATACGATTTTCAAGATTTTTTCAGATTTTTCTCCCAAAAACTCAGAATTTTGCACGAAGTACTCTGGTAAGGTCCTACGCTACTATGACAAATACTCTGAAAAACGTTGAAATTCGAATTCAAAAAGACCAACCGAAATTAATTTGAAAGGTTTTTTTTTTGGTCGAATAGGTCAGTTTTCGATCAAATAGATCCGTATTCGGGCGAATTAGAATCGTACAAATCACAGGAATAGCGCATTTGATCGAATTCAATTCCATTTTTCAAAGTTCACCAATTGACTCTAAATAGGTTCTAGGAGGTCCCCCATAGGCTAAAACAGCAATTCGGCAGGTTGTAGATGGCAAATAGTGGAAGTCGAATTTTTAAAGAGACAGTACATGATAAATTTCGATATTCTAATTTTCGTTTTTTTGTTCAAATTCGAATCGAATTTGGACTATTCCCTAGTCAATGTACACAAAAAATAGCTTGAAATTCAGGGGCGATCCTGGCCCCTCCGCCGCCTGAGGCAGCAGCAGTTGCTGCTGCTCCCCCCCTCCCCAGAAATTCGCTCTTAAAGTACCGGGGTGATTGGAAAAGAAAAAAAGAAAGAGAAGGATGGATTTAGATGGATTACATTTGGGGGGTTATTTATCTCAGTATTTCTAATATCAAACTTTGAGCAACTCCGAATTCCCGAATGGACCTTATTTATGAAGAAAAAAGAATAGGGTCGGGCAAACTTTGGAGCTTTCGCTGAAACCTCTGAATTGTTCGGAATTTTCAGAGTTTTCAGAGTTTTTTTCAACCGAAACCCTGAAATCATCCGAAATCGGTATGGACATCAGCGCAAACACTGGAACCTTTCCCATTGACTTATACAGGACCTTGAGAGCTTTACATGCCGGTTTTCGGATTCAGAGTTTTTAGACCATTGGAATTTAATTGGTTTGTTTTTTTTGCTCTAAAAACTGGAGGATTGGATATTCGGAGCTTGATAAAAAAAAACCTTAGCCTGAGCAAGGCTCAGGACTGACTACAGAAATATTGGAGAAGAAATCAGCTACAATCAAGCCTCTTGTCTTACCTGCAACTGATTTCTGTAATCAGGCAAGAGTAAAGAGAATAGTAAAGTACAGACCAATATTGATTTATTACATTAAAAATGTATACTCGAAAGTTGATAGTTGATAGTTGGTCAAAACTTTTGTGTCAGAATATGTATTCTGACAAATTCGGAATACAGATATCCATAGTAGTTGGAAGACCTGTATTTATCTGATAATCTTCTTATCTCTGAGTTGTCACAAAGTAATAGGGATGTAGCGAACTGTTCGCCGGCGAACTAGTTCGCGCGAACTTCGACTGTTCGCGTCCGCCGAATGTTCGCGAACGTCGCGCGACGTTCGCCAATAGGCGTTCGCGTCAAAAATCGTTCGACCATTCGACCATTCGATTCCTTCGATCGCTAAAATCGAAGGATTTTCGTTCGAATCGAACGATCGAAGCCATTGGATTGAATGAAATCATTCGATCGAACGATTAAAATCCTTCGATCGTTCGAATCGAACGCTTTTCGGATGTTCGAAGTTCGCGAACAGTTCGCGAACTGTTCGCATTTTTTGCCGGTGTTCGCGAACGGCGTTCGCGAACACATAAACGGCAGTTCGCTACATCCCTACAAAGTAATTGTGTGCACTTGCCATATTTACACACCATCATTTTTACAGATTTTTCTGTAAATTGT
The DNA here is from genome assembly GCF_017654675.1 of Xenopus laevis. Taxonomy (NCBI): domain Eukaryota; kingdom Metazoa; phylum Chordata; class Amphibia; order Anura; family Pipidae; genus Xenopus; species Xenopus laevis. The sequence continues at coordinate 98,198,180 of NC_054374.1, read as the reverse complement.
AGATTTGTCTGCACCTTACTATTATTTCTAAAGCTATCACTGCAGTATTCTTTTTTATTTAGTTGTGTTGTGTGCTTTTGGCCACTTTATACCCTTTAGTAAAAAGCTCTATCTCGGCATAAATATTATTCAATCCATGCAGGTTGCTATTCTGTGCTCTTAAAACATTTTTTTAAACCACTACCCTAAAGCTGTGTATGTATTGTGCAGGATACATTTTACCAGTTATGCCACTTCTCATAAAAATATATATCAAGATGTGGCAGTTATGACTTGACATAATAGCCTAAAACTTGAGATGTAATAAAAATAGTAATTCTTACCACCATAACAGTTTCTTTGTTATATCACATTTTATAAAGTGCAATTCTAAATTCCCTTCTGTTGTATTGTCTGACACTGGGAACAGGACCCGAGGTAAGTGTCTGCCTAAGGGGATCTTACGCTTACAATAGATAGGTAAATAAGTAGATAGATAAATAGATATAGATTTGATGTCTGCGCTCTATCACTGCTTTTTGTTTGAGGTTCAAAAGCACTGTTTCATAAATATATTCAATTTTGCAGTTATGAACAAAGGTTCTTGTGCAGAACCGAAATGTCGAAAAACGTTTAACTTAATTGTATTGCCATATCTGTTACATACATATATATATCTGTTACATACATATATATATATATATATATATATATATATATATATATATATATATATATATAGATATAGATATAGATATAGATATATAGAGATATAGAGATATAGATATATAGATATAGATATATATATATATAGATATATAGATATATATAGATATATAGATATATATATATAGATATAGATATATATATAGATATATATAGATATAGATAGATATATATAGATATAGATAGATATAGATATAGATATATATGTAGAGATAATCGGCACTCACCATTCACTTAGTCATTTGCTGGGTGCTAACCAATCAATACTTATTATTCACAGTCCATGAAAGCACTCACAGCGAACGCCAGGATAATTCCTGACGACGAGCCGAAACGCGATGATACACCATGCACCAATAAATAATGTTTTGGTACACGCTGGATGGCGTTCGCTGTGAGTGCTTTCATGGACTGTATATATATATATATATATATATATATATATATATATATATATATATATATATATATATATATATATATATATATATATATATATACATTTGAACTTGGAGAAAAAAGCTCACTACTTTCATTTTAATCAAACTGATTATCTGGACCCAGAATTATCACCATGAACTGTTCTTTAGTTAGCTCTAAAGTGCATAGCTCAAGCATGATTAGTTTCTTTAATAAGAGAAATTTAAGTCAAATTTCATCCCAGCTATAACACTGCCACCTATTGGATATTTGTAGGAACACAGCAATAGATGAATAATTAAATGTTATCCTGCAGTAGATCTTTTATCTTTGTGTGTTCTTTTTACTTAATTAACATTTTTCATCCTGAATATTAAATAAAAAAGAGCCCCACATAGCAAATGTATTGATTGTGCTCATATTCAGTTGATTTGCCTACATCTATTGAGTTGTAGGTTACTGTCTGCTTTACCAGTAAATAATTTTTCTGGTGCTCAGTATGTCCTGAGAATAAAGCGTAATAAAGTGTTGTTATAATGTCCACATTCTTAAGGTGGCCAAACACAGGGAGATCTGTTTGTTTAGGTGATATCAGGCTGATCCGATCATGGGCCCTAGGGCCCAACAATCGGATCAGAATGAAGGTGATACAGGTAGTCGGATTGCGGGACAGCCTCAATGAACAGATGCGGCTGCGATCCAACCAGTGGCATAACTAGATGTTGCTGGGCCCCACAGCAAATTAATTTTAGGGCACCCAACATATCCAGTGTTTGTCCTGTTTTACCAATATATGTTCAAATTGCTCATCAATGAGAGCCTCATGGGCCCCCCTGTACCTCCTGGGCCCCCCCTGTAGCCGCAGGGTCTGCTTCCTCTGTAGTTACGCCCCTGGATCCAACAGTATTTTTACCCTGCCCGATCGGCATCTGGCCCACTTTCGGCCAGTTATTGATCTGGGACGCCTGTCAGATGGCCCTATACATGGGGCAATAAGCTGCCGACTCGGTCTGTCGGCAGATTTTAACGGCTCGTGTATGGGGGGCCTTTAGAAGTATCTACCTCTTTTACAACATGTCTCCTACATTTGTAACAATGATATTATTAACACCTACAAGTCTATACACTGTCCTGTTCTAAATATTCCTTAATCCATAAAAATTAACAAAATGGGATCTTTTGCCATGAAAAATATATTTTGGCAACTTCAAACCACTATGTGCTACAGTGTTGTTGTTGAAAAAAATGCAGAGATTAGGGATGGGCGAATTTTTTCACCTCGTTTCGGCGAAAAAATGACGCCCATAGACTTGTATGGCAGCGTGCGTCAAAAAAAAAAGACGCGCGTCAAAACAATTTTTTGATTTTTTGATGCCCATAGACAGTCGCATGCATAAAAATTGTCGGCGTCAAAATTTTTTCAGACGCCCATTGACTTTAATGCATTTGGACAAAATTGGCATGCGTATAAAAAAAATTGTGGACATCCAAATCGACACAATTTCGACACAATTTTGATGCACATGGACATTTTTCACTTTTAGCAAATTTCGCATTAAATTTGTGAATTTCGCTAGACAAATTAGCCCTTCACTATTGGGCATGTATCGTACACAGAAATAGTGATTAGCAAGGAATATTCCAGCCTATACACACTCCAATTGTGTGTGTTTTATAACTCCCTATTACATTACTGCATTTATTATCATAATTAAATAATACAAATCTGAACTGATGTTTAAAGACTCATATAAAATGTAAGTTTGCTATAGTTAAGTTATATTTATTATAAAATCAATTAGCATTGCTATAATACTTTAAAAAAATATAATAAAGCTCAATTTCACACCCAATGGTTTATTATGTGTCTCCAAAGCACCAACCGCTATATGATGTATTGTTTCTGCATTTACTAATCAATACCTATAGGAAGAACCATGATTCGTAATGGTAATCTCTTATAGATCATTTTACTGTTCGCAACTATGTTTCCAAAATTCACTTCAGAATCAACTTCTAAATAGCAGGATGGTGTAAATCTGAAAAGCATATTATTTTACTATTAAAAACTGTTATAATTATGTTAAAGAAGAACAATCTTGTATTTAAATATACAAATATTTATTATATTTATTTGGCTGTTATAAACTAAGAAAAATGCAGATTTCTATGTAGTCACAAAAGGGCCTTGCTTAGTTCTACAATTGCGTTTCCTTCAAATTACTTTGATTTATGATGCTGTCTTGTGCCACATAAAAGAAGGTCAGTGTCGGCAATGCTTCACAGTGAAAGAAAACGGTGTGGCCAGAATAAAGCTATGAATTGTACTATAAAGCAATGAAATATACGTGCTTCTAAGTGTTTTGTCACTCAGGCAATTAACACTCAAAAGGTAGAGAAAATATTAGGTACATTTTGCATATTTGCTTGTAATTTCAGACTAGTAGGGTCAGTTAAAAAAATAGAACTTTTTACTGCAATTGTAGCACACACTCTTGTCTTAAAGGAAAAATGTAAAAATAAAAATTTGATAAATAGACTGTGCAAAATAAAAAAAATGTTTCTAGTATAGTTAGTTAGCCAAACATGTAATATATAAAGGCTGGAGTGACATGTAACATAACAGAACACAACTTCCTTCTTTTCAGCTCTCTAACTCAGAGTTAGTTAGTGATTTCATGGGGGGTCACATGGGACATAACTGTTCAGTGAGTTTGCAATTGATCCTCAGCATTCAGCTCAGATTCTAAATCAAAATAGTTATGACCCATGTGCCCCCCCCTCAATCACTGTTTGGTTACTGCCTGGTAACCAATCAGTGGAAACCAAGAGAGCTGCAAAGCAGGAAGTAGTGTTCTGGCTATTATGTTAAATATCCAGCCACTGCTTCTGATTGGTCTTTTTTCATTTAAATATGACTGCTTGTACATATATGTTGATTAGCCTATGACTAAGCACCCACCAGGCACTAAACGCATAAGGTGTATTTTTTAAAAATACTTTTTTAACTGCATCTATTAATTGAGTGTAGTCCGGTTTGTGCAAGCCTATCCTAAATATTTGCATCCAGTCACTCCAGCCTTTATACATTACATTTTTGGCTAACTATATTAGAAACTTTTTTTATTTTGCACAGCCTATCTATTTACCCAGTTTTTGTTTTTATACTGAACAATTCCTTTAAAAAGACTCAAAATGCAGGAGTAAAACTGAGAATAGAATAGAATAACTGATCTCTTGTTTAACAGTGAGTCTGTACCCCCTAGGAATGGAAATCATGCTAAATGAAATTAAAATTCAGCAAGGCACTTTTTTTAATGAACTGAGCACTTAGGGAATCATAAGATTAAATGACCCAAGTGTTGCAGTGAAGTTAACTTGCTCCTGGCATGAAGTGTTTTTAAACAAATACCATACTTGTTATATGCTTTTTCAAATAAGGCATAAGCTGGCAATCCTGGTAAAGATATACACAATTCAAAGAATTATAGCAGAAGGCATGTTTGATAACAATTATATTTATGGATTCAGTGGATGTGAGAAAGTTATATGATATACGGTAGTTTTCCCCAACCACAGAACATTTATGACAACTTGGTCAACAAAAACCAATAGTCTATCACCAATGTCTTCTTTTTTTGGATGTTCAGTACAGGTATGGTATCCGTTATTTAGAAATCCAGAAAGTTATGGAAACGGAATGAACATATCCCATAGACTCCATTATAATCAAATAATCCAAATTTTAAAAGAGGATTCGCTTTTTCCCTTGTAATAATAAAACTGTAGCTTGTACATTATCCAAACTAAGATATAATTAATCCTTATTAGAAGCACAACAAGCCTTTTGGGTTTATTTAATGTTTACATGATTTTTAGTAGCATTAAGGTATGAAGAAAAAGAAAAGGCCTGATTGGTTGCTTGTGGGCCCAAAGGTCACCCACACAAACAGGCAGATTTTGTAGTTGTGGGCTCCAATGTTCCCATGCTTCTCCCTAATATCACAAACCCTTATCACCCTGCTTACCTGAATTAGGAGTGCATGGGAGATATAAACATCTGTGACAAAATCCTGCCTAGCCAGTCACCAGATGCAGCATGGTGTCCTAGGCCCTGGGCTTTCCACAATAAATTTGCCCCAAAAAGTGGGACACTCATTGCCTTTATAAAATATACTAAGAAGTATCTCACATTTAGCCTCCACTTGAACTATATGGAGAGCTGGATATATACATATATATATCACATTTTTCAGCCAGGTGTCTGAAAACATAATCACTTCATAGAGGGAAAGCTCTTTGTAATTATTTTGTGGAACAAACTGAGTAGATGTACTGGAAAAAAAAGGCTGTCTTAAAGGGGTGGAGCACCTTTCAGTTAATTTTAGTATTATAGAATGGGCAATTTTAAGCAACTTTTTTTTTTGATGATTTGACTATTTCTTCTGACTCTTTCCAACTTTCAAACAGGGGTCACTGACCCCATTGAAGAAACAAATACTCTGTAAGGCTACAAATGTATTGCTATTGCTAATTTTTATTACCCAGCTTTCAATTCAGGTCTCCCCTATTCATATTCCAGTCTCTTATTCAAATCAATGCATGATTGCTCGGTGAATTTGGACCCTAGCAACCAGATGACTGAAATTGCAAACTGGAGAGCTGCTGAACAAAAAGCTAAATAACTCAAAAACCACAATTAATAATAAGTGTAAATCAACTGCAACTGATCTCAGAATATCATTCGCTACATCAGTGATCCCCAACCAGTGGCTCATGAGCAACATATTGCTCTCCAATCCCTTGGAGGTTGCTCCCAGTGGAATTTCTTGCTTGTAGGCAAGTTTAGGTTGCATAGAAACCAGGTGTACTGCCAAACAGAGCCTCCTGTAGGCTGCCAGACTACATAGGTGCTGCCAAATGGCCAATTACAGAACTTATTTGGCACCCCCATGAACATTATTCATTCTTGTGTTGTTCCCAAACTCCTTGTACATCTGCATGTTGCTCACGGGTAAAAAAGATTGGGGACCCCTGCTCTACATCATACTAAACAACCGAACAACAATACCTTATGTTTAGTTGCAAATTAAGCTAGAAATTATAGCACTGACTAAGGGTGCTTCTTTACCTAATATGTATCTGGACCCAAAATAGAATGGAATGTTGAGAACCATGAAATACAGGACTGACCTGGAGTGGAAATATGATCAGTGTCCAGCCTTTGACTCCTTCCACACTGACTAGATCACCGGTTTGCCTTTCGCTTGTTTTTTAACAGTAGTCAAATTGAGGTTATCATAACAGAGTTCTTTTTTCAGTCTGAAAATGGGGCTGAGGAAAGATTACGACTTAAATAGGTCTATTTGACCCATGAATGGATCATGATGTATCATGTATACACCTATAGGTTTAAAAGGGACCTGTCAACTCAAGAAATAATTCCAAATCCTATTTTATGATGTAAATCAAGCAAAATAAATATCACGTGGTACACAATAAAAATATAGTTCCTTCAGTCTTGGTATTCACAATCACATCAATTAGGCAGCCACCGTTTTGTGGACACTATAAGGCAAGCATTGTATCAGGTCAAAATCTTGTTGATGCTCCAGAATGGAGTATCTGGTGCCTATGCCTCTGCACCGGCTACACATTTAGATAGAGGGAGGGGGGGATGTGGGGAGGGCAATTACAGTATACACAATCAGGCATGTGTCTCTCATGTAGTCAGTTACTTTTCACTGTGTGTTTTTGATTTGTCTATTTGGATTTTCCATGTTTGACAGAAGAACCAGAAGCATGTGCTCCTTGTGTGTTTACTTGGACATTATTACATTGTGTGACTTTTCATACATATGTAACAGGTGGATGGGTCAGGGTCTTCCTGAACCTTGGGTTACTATCCACTGGGGGTCCAACTCCCAGTAGGCACAATATAATTAGACTCTATGTTCAGGTGGGGCCCCCTCTTATGGTATGGAGGAAGGGATTACCACTTGGTATAAGCACACAGTATTCACTCAATCAAATAAACTTTGGGTGCAAGTGGTTCTTTAAAACAGCAGAAAATTTATTGTACACTTCGCAATAGTCCATCACATATTCAAGATTTATGCTCAGATGGTACACTTCATGAAGCAAGTAGTGGCAGCAGGTCATTTACACACAATTGTATCACTCATGGATACTGTCTGATCCTTTGTTAGTCAGCCTTGTGAATTGAGCCGCCTTTCCTGCCTTTGGTGCACAATCCCCATTGAAGTCGACCTCACAGCTGGTCTTACATGCCAAGGATCTCTCTATCCCTAAACTTAACCACTTGAGTGCCTAACCTGGCGAACTTGTCACCACAGGGTGCTAACCCTTCACTAATCTCCTCATTGGAGCCTTAGCTGCTCACTTACTTTCCTGAACCCATCCGTCACTCCTTTAGTGACCTATTACAGTTTCTGACCTGACTCTCACTTACTTCTATACTGAAGCCTACCTCCACCTCAGGCCTTAGCAGCAACACCCCATTTCCAATGGGTGCACTGGACAGAGGCAGAACACATAGAAACATCCCTTTTTATAAGCTCTGGGGAACAACTCCCCTATAGGAAAAATGACCCAGCCTAGCACATTCACTGAGGCATAGGAAACCCTTTACCCTTTTCTATAGTGACTGGCCAGTCACTGAACTGCAAGCAGAATATTTTCACATAGGACAAAGGAAGCATTTTCCCTTGTGTAACTGAGGATCCAATCTAGGTGTCTAAATTATGCCCAGGGGGAACAAACGACCTAGAGGTTAGCAAAACCTTTACCCTCCTACACATACTGTAAATAGCATCACTCACATGACACGTGTATCACAGCTGCTGAGGTGGCACTGCCAGTTTTATGGACAAGCAGAAAAATTTTATACACAATACTCCTCTTTATTAAGCCTGACAATTTTAACGGTATAGTGTATACAAAGATGTAACCACCATTTAATGCATCTATGTACAGCCACAGACTGAAAAATTTAGCTTTACATACTGGAGTATTTTTGTAGCACATATTCCCTGGCACTAACCAAAAGTATTTATTGATTCTGCCACTGAAAGGGCTTGAAGTAAAATTGTCCAGCAATATACCACAAGCTTGTACAGCAGCAAATGTTACAAATTCATACTTTTTTAGCAGTGAGAATATTTTTCATACGCCTGGATCAACCATGAAAACATAAGAATTCCAACACAAAAAATAAATCCTGAAGAAGAACAACAATTTACAAAACTAGCTTGACCCAGAAAAGATTGAGCATTGATATTGCAGTAAAGTCCATAGAGCATGCAACTTATAGCTACACTATATTGATGGTGAGTAGAAAAATATCGGCTTAAACACCAGCTGAATCTCAGTTACATTATAGACAACACATAATATACAGCATTATATTTCTCAATTCATAGTGCAGAACAAATGTTTGGCAGTATGTCTTGTTTAAGATAACATCACTGTTTATGTGTGAAACAGATACAATTGTTTGGCATTTAGAACATTTAAAAACAGTCATAAAAATAATATGGTTATGTAGTCTTTGTTACAGAACAATCTACATTTCAGATATCAAAAAACTAAGATACTTTGACTTGCTATTACTACAGCCAGTTCCAAATGATACAATTCTGATGGAATAATGATTGGCAACTCACAAATTTCAAGACAGAAACGGACTGTCTCACTGTCATTTATTACCATAAACTGTCTGAAATCTTTGGCACCATTTATTAATACTTATGTTTCATTTTCAGACTATCCTTAGCAATAAAACTGAAGATAAATATGTGAGCCATATGGAAAATGATGTGCATGCGTTTGTTTTTAACAGCAAGCTCTTTAAACGGAAAGATTTGAATAAAAATATGTTTCATTGATACAAAAGAGTAAAAATTAATAACAGACCTGAGTAAAACTCTCTTTACTGCCGTAATATTTTAGAAAAGCGTACAGTAAACGATTCCTTTATTAGCTAACTTAGATTATAAAATGCAAGCTTTCAGGACAGCTTAGGTACAGGCTCAGAGCAATGCCTAAAAAATATACCTAAACAGCTGTGAAAGAATGCATTTTGTAATCTGCTGAATTAGCCAATATACCTTTCATCTCTACACTTCTCTGTTTTGATCAATGGCTAATGGAACAATACTCAGCTACTATAACACTGTAGATCTACAACATTGTGATCCTTCATTTTCAATCTAAATTGTATTGTGAAGGGATATTCTTCACATTCACAAATATGTGAAAAATACAGTATATGCATTAAAATAGTTGCACCTGTGACACACAAGTTGTCAGTTAATTCATGTCTGATGGTTATTATTATTATTATTATTATATTATACTGTATCATTTGGAATACTTTATTTTATTGACTATATGCTGTGATGTTATTTAGATATTAACTTGCTTGCAAGAAGTGTCTAGAATGAAAATGAACATGTTGAAATATGATTATTATTAATTTAAGATTGTCATCCTACACCCTCTTCCCTTTTTTGCTTTTTGTATCCCCCATTTTTGAAAATGGAAAATAAAGGATGTTTAAAAAAAAAAATCATGCCTGATGAAAAATTTGTCTGGGCAGCTCTGATCAAGGTTTCAATCTGTTTGCGACTATCAAAATGGCGGTACCATGTTTTGTAAAAAGTATTTGAAATATGAGGATTGAAGGCCTAAGTGCTAAAGCAGCGGGTGTATATATATATATATAGGTCCTCTGCACTCAACCCATTATCAATATATTTAAGACAGAGACATTTTGTGCATACTGCTACTAAAAAATGCCTTACCCTTTAAACAACACAGGGATTGTTTGTCCATATATTGCAATATATTTAAGCTGGCCAACTACGTCAAAGTCATCCCATATCTGGCCAGTCCTACGCTTAATTTTCATCTGATTCATTAAGAATTCAATTGTTAATTATACATTTTACAAAGGGACTAAGATGTATAATTATATAATTATAATGTATAATTAAGCAATTGAATTCTTAATGAATCAGATGAAAATTAAGCGTAGGACTGGCCAGATATGGGATGACTTTGACGTAGTTGGCCAGCTTAAATATATTGCAATATATGGACAAACAAAGCCTGTTTTGTTTAAAGGGTAAGGCATTTTTCAGTAGTAGTATGCACAAAATGTCTATGTCTTATATTGATAATGGGTTGAGTGCAGAGGACTCTTGTATTTGTATAAGTATTTTGTGGTCACAGCCTCATTGCACCCCTGCCTAATGGTTTTAAAAATTAGTGTTGAGCACAACTTTCCCTTGTTTGACAAATAGGGATGAAAGCACTGGAACCTGCACATAGTAGGACCCCGAAAAGCAGTGAGATTCCATGAGCATGGTAAGATGCTCATCATACCACTTTATATACTGTTGCCCTAACTACAACCCTTCATTTGCTCTCCTAAAAGCCACCAACAGCTAAAGAGACATAGGTATGCATATGTTAAGGAATAGGACAGAAGGTCTATGAGCATCACTGGAGCATTTAAATGGTGAGTTGGATTACTTTTATAATTTGAAATACACAAAAATGCAAAGGGCCACAGATCTCTGATGTAACCCTGTATTAAACATCTACTTTTGGTAACTGGCAGATACAGGGCCTTGTGCACAAAACCAGGGAAACTTGTAAAGGAAAACTATACCCCTAAAATGAATACTTATGCAACATATAAAGACATGAACTATATATGATAGTATGACCTATGTATGGGTTGTTTGTGTGCACCTAGAATCATAGGATCACAGGGGCAGCCTTTTTTTCATAACATTAGAATTTTCTTTTTAGAATTACCCAATAGCACATACTATTAAAAGTATATTTTTATGTGAATGGCTTATTTACATGAAGCAGGGTTTTACATATAAGCTGTTTTATGCACTATATTTTTAAAGTCCTACATTTTCCAGGGTATAGTTTTCCTTTAATAACCTTGATACAGAAAAATATATGCCTAATATTCCCAACATTAGCTGCTCTGGCCAAATAAATTAGCCCCCCCCCCCCGGATTATGGAAGGTATTATACGCATATTTACTAGTTGGATTATTCATCAAAACAACATACAAGTTATGAATTACCAATCCTGTATTACCAGGTTATAGTAATATGCCTTGATGCCACAAATAAACACCTTATTTAACCCTCTAATTTTATATATATATATATATATATATATATATATATATATATATATATATATATATATATATATATATATACAACATGTACAGTATATAAGCACTAGGTTACAAGGAAGACGTCACTCGATTGTAATGCATTTATGTAGACTGTTCTTAAGACCCCATTATCTAATAGCTTTTCTTATGATCTGCTGTGGTAGTTACTTTCCAACCTACTGTACTTGCTTAAAATCGAAATATATACAGTCTTTCTTGGATGCTAACTTGTATAAATTAAATCATGGAATAAATTACAGTCCTACTCTGATAGTGCCCCTGCAATATAGCATTTTAATTTACGTCTTTCCCCAACAACCTGAGTATAAAAATTACATTTTCCCCTTCAATAAAAAATGAAAAGCACAGAAACCAGCATGTGCATAATTTATAAAGAAGTTCTTAATTATCATGGTAAGACAAGTGCAGTGAAAAATAAATCTATATAGTATAGTATTAATTAGTTTGTTGTTACACCTTTCTGTGGGGTTTGGAGTTATTTATTAAGCAGAGTGTCTATTTCCCTTCACCTGCGGGGTTCACTTGCCCTTCAACCAATTTTTTAAAAAAGTGGTGCCGTCTGTGTAATCAAATTATGAAGTCACAAACGTTTAGAAATATTGTTTGCATTGAGAATGGTTATTCCACCTTTGTAGGCGTTGTAGGCATCCACTGGTTCTGTCTTTCCACAGGCCTGGAAGTGGAAGGGTGGAGGAGAGTCGTTGAGCAATAACACCTCACTTGAGCTCTGCGATCACTCTGTGTACATATGTTTTGGGTGCCTCTGAATTCACAGGCACCCAGGCACTTGCTTAATAAATAACTCCAACCCCCACAGAAGGGTGTAACAACAAACTAAGAAATACTATTACTTTCTTTCTGTCTATCCCACGCTTATAGCGCTGGTTCATCTACGCAAACATAACTACTGTTTACTGCTTGTTCCCACGGCATATAGGATAAGCCCACTGAAGAATATACATAGGGAATGTCTAGGCATTAAGACAACCAATCTACTCATCTGCTTTCTTAGCATACACCATGATAAAAAATGTTGAACTCATGTCCTTTAATGTAAGCAGCAACTGATAAAGAAAAGACAACATGGCAGTGATGCATACGTATAAATGCAAATAATAGTTCCAAAGGAATTAAAGTTAAAAAATAAGTGTAAAAAAATAAAAAGGTACATTATTTTCACTGTCCTTCTTGTATCTTTAGTCTCAAGTAAGACTATGGCTTTTGTGTCCACTTTTGTCCATCATACTAGTGTTTCTGGGAGAGTATCGGGGTTATCTGCAGCTAAGAGTTCCCAGATTTGCCACCTCTCTCTCTGCCAGTCCTGCCAGTTTTGTTCTGTCAGATTTCTACTGTTCTGGTTATTGTCTGGGTTTTTCTGAGAAGTCTGCCTGTTACAAGCAGCTTGTTCTGTGACTTGAGTCCTACTCAATGATGTCCCAGCAAGTGTCTCTGACTTTGGCAATCTCCACAAACTCTGCTCATTTGAAAAAAATGAGGAACGATAAGTCTGTGCTGCACTTTGTTTTACTGGGCCTGGGTATGGAGGGGGGAGACGGGCCTCATTTTTACTGACATCAGCATGCTGCAGATATAAAGGCCTTGGTTTATTCTCGATACAAGGCAATGATGGATCTTTGCCAGAAATGTCCTCAGCATTGCTGGTAATTAAGTGCTGATCACATCTTGAAGAATATTCCACGTTTCTTCTGCTTAACTCAGTCTGTAGATTGCTGCATACTCGGGTCACTGGAATGTGTGATCGGAGCTCAGGAATGGCAGATGATGTCTGACTCCTCCGTATATTTGCCTTTCCATTGTCTAATTCTTTTACAGGGTTTTTACACTGCTGCCAATTTTGACCAATGTTTCCTTGGGAATGAGAACACTGTCCTTGTTGCAATGAGTTGTTTTCGTAGATATTCCCATATGAATCTGTAATTAAAAGAAACAGACTGAAAATAATGTATATATACACATATATCAGACTAAAACCGGTTTCTTTGTAGTTATATGTTGAATAAGGTGGCTTTACAAAGTATAGGGACTACGGAAACTAAATACTTATGCAAATACAGCTATGGGAACTAATATCCATAATGCTGGGGATTTCTAGATCCTTTTGCAGTTTGGATAACCATACCTTATGTCTGCTAAAAATCTTTGAAACAAACCGAATATTATTATTTTGCCACCAATATGGATTACTGCAGCTTAGTTACCATTTAGTACACAGAACTGTTTTATTATTTCATAGTAAAAGGAAAACATATGATTTTATATATTTTGTTTGCTGAAATAGAGAAATAGGTTAGGGAATTGCATTGGTTTAATTTGGAGCATTTTCCATAATGGGGTTGCTGCTAATATATCCCATATGTATCATATTTCAGATATTTTTCTAATATAAAACATTTTAAAAAATGACCTGTACATCAGTAGGGGAAACAGACTTTAGGTGGCTTGTGATTCATGTGTGATTTCACATGGGCTGGGGGGGATAGTAATACGTTTTTCGAGTCCCTGAAGTTATGCCCATGCAAATGTATGATTTGTTATTCAAAAAAGTTAGAGAATTGGCAAAGGGTCTGAATGCATTTTTTTCTTGATTTTGCATAGGCTTAAATTATTTCATGTCTAAGCCGAAAAGCTTTCAGCTTCAGTCATTCCAGTCACTCTGTCGTGTTTATACTCAGTTGCATAAATATTCAATTTATTTTATTGAAAACCATGGCACAATATGTTCCGCCTGCTTCACAGGAATACAATTTAATGTGTTCATGTTGAAGAAAAATTTTTTAAAAAATAAGTTAGGTGAAATAAACATTATAATCTTGGGCTTTCTGTTCTGAACTATTTAGGTTTTAATAACTTTTGCAGTATTGTCTGGGCAGTGCTCTCACTACAACGGACTTGATTCAAGGACACAATCTGGATACGTTAAAAGTCTTCACATCCTTTATTTAATCATATATAAAAAGTTGTCAGCATTGGCACAGTGCATATAACACACTACTGACGCGTTTCGTGCCCTTACTAGCAGGCACTTCTTCAGAGTATATAATTGCAATCACAACACATAACTTTATAGACACCCCTACACCTTGACAAAAAATCTTAAAGGGATATTTAAAGGGGAATATTAAAAGAAGAAGAAAATATGTTCAACAGTATATATCTTCTATATCCCAACATGTCGCCCTTTGCTTTATTTCTACCTTATTTTATTTTCATATTTAAAAGCAATTAGTTAAAAAAGCAGTAGTTATAATACGTACGTTCACATTTTTCATCTCAAGAGATAGTTCTTTTATACACTCATCATATTATAATACAATGCATATCTATTAGTGTATATATTTTTTAAATGTAAATATTTTTTAAAAAATCTCCTTAAATTATTTCATATCTCCTTATTTTTATTTTTACTTATTTAATTCCATTGTATACATCTATCTCTATACCTCTACTTGTCCAGATAATACTTTATCTCCCAATCTTTATTCAGACCTATCGGTCTCTCCGTTTCTAGGGTGAACATCCACCACACCTCTCTTTTATTTATAATTTTTTCAATATCTACTTTCCTTTTTCCTAGACTGACTTGTTCTATACCCTGAAATGATATATATTTCTCATTGGCATTATGTACATTTATTAAATGGTCTGCTATTGCCGATGAAATATCTTTCCTTCCTACACACGCATCGTTCTCCCCACATATTGACATCCACATTTGCAGGTAGCTAGATAGATTACATTGTTAGTTCGACAGTTTACACAGGATCTACATTCATATTCTTTGCCTATTGCTGTACTTTTGAATTTTTTTGAGACATTAATATAGTCAAAGGCTTTGCATACCCGTGCTCCACATTTGTACGTACCATATCGCTTGAGCCAACCAGATGTATTCTGTTGTTTTTTTATCTGGAAGCATACTTGGAGATATGTATCCTGCTATTGATCGATTTTTCCTATATGTAAACTGAGGTTTCCCTATTTGTATTAAAGGATCCGATCTTATCAAATCCCAATGTTTCATAATTATTTTCTTGATGTCCCTTGCTTCACAACTATAGTCTGTCACAAAATAAACATTATTGTTTTTTTCATCATTTTTCTTTCGCCCTTTGAACCTCTTATTTTCTGTTACCTGTCTCAAAAGTTCCCCTCCATCTCTTCCCACAGCAGATTCATAGGCCTTCTTCAATGTCTTAGAGCTATAGCCTCTCGCTGCTAGTCTATCCCATAAATCCATTGCCCCCCTTTGGAAGGCATCCCAAGTGGAACAAATTCTCCTCAATCTAAGGAATTGTCCAATCGGGATACCCTCCAGAAGCGGCTCCGGGTGACAACTAGTTCTCATTAGTAGAGAATTTCTACTTATAGGTTTCCGATATACATCCGTCAGAATCTCACCATTATCTTGCGTAAACAGTATATCCAAAAATTCCACACTATCTTTACTGATCTTAAGCAACAGGCAAAGAATATGGATGTAGATCCTATGTAAACTGTCAAACTAACAATGTAATCTATCTAGCTACCTGCAAATGTGGATGTCAATATGTGGGGAGAACGATGCGTAGAATGAAAGATAGGATTTTAGAACATCTGGCGTGTGTAGGAAGGAAAGATATTTCATCGGCAATAGCAGACCATTTAATAAATGTACATAATGCCAATGAGAAATATATATCATTTCAGGGTATAGAACAAGTCAGTCTAGGAAAAAGGAAAGGAGATATGGAAAAATTGATAAATAAAAGAGAGGTGTGGTGGATGTTCACCCTAGAAACGGAGAGACCGATAGGTCTGAATAAAGATTGGGAGATAAAGTATTATCTGGACAAGTAGAGGTATAGAGATAGATGTATACAATGGAATTAAATAAGTAAAAATAAAAATAAGGAGATATGAAATAATTTAAGGAGATTTTTTAAAAAATATATACATTTAAAAAATATATACACTAAAAGATATGCATTGTATTATAATATGATGAGTGTATAAAAACTATCTCTTGAGATGAAAAATGTGTACGTACTTATTATAACTACTGCTTTTTTAACTAATTGCTTTTAAATATGAAAATAAAATAAGGTAGAAATAAAGCAAAGGGCGACATGTTGGGATATAGAAGATATATACTGTTGAACATATTTTCTTCTTCTTTTAATATTCCCCTTTAAATATCCCTTTAAGATTTTTTGTCAAGGTGTAGGGGTGTCTATAAAGTTACGTGTTGTGATTGCAATTATATACTCTGAAGAAGTGCCTGCTAGTAAGGGCACAAAACGCGTCAGTGGTGTGTTATATGCACTGTGCCAATGCTGACAACTTTTTATATATGATTAAATAAAGGATGTGAAGACTTTTAACGTATCCAGATTGTGTCCTTGAATCAAGTCCGTTGTAGTGAGAGAGTTGAAAGAATCCAATGCCAGGATGTGGGACTGGAGGTCACGTGAGTAGTCTGGACGAATGGCGAGCTCCACACTCACAGCGAGGATGTCTGGACAGTGGGATGTTTTTTATAGTCAAATCACATTAGTTCGGGGCAGATTTATCAAGGATTGAATTTCGAGTTCATGGGAGTTTGTAAAAAAAAACGACCAATCAAAAGTCTAATTTTAACTAATTTTTACTGTTCCCTTGTCGAATTACATTAAAATAAACTCGAAATTTTATATTTTTAAATTCAAAATTAGAATTCGAAATTAGAATTTTCACTTCGACCCATGCTAAATCTGCTCCTTGGTGTTTCATAGGTTGATGCACCATTTCTGCCATTGTTCCACCCTTAGGGCATCAGTGAGATATAAATATATATTACTTGATTGTATACATTTTTATTCAGTTATTGCACGTGCATTCTTGGAATAAAAGTTTACACGTTCAAGAAATTTGGTGTGCTGATCCATTCTGTAAATTTGCAGAATTATTTTACAAAGCACCTACAAGTGTGTTAGAGCAATGAGTTTAGGCACTTTCTGGACTATTATAAGGAACCCCAAGAACAAGAAAGGAAAGAAAAAGAAAGAAGAAAAGAAAATGAAACCTAACTAATTAGAAACCAATGCAATATTGTTATTAGAAGAGCCATTTCTTTAGTATTAGCCCTGTGACACTTGTGATCATTATATAGATTCTAGACCAAAGTCTAGTTGCTTTAGGGCAATGCCACCATATATGCATAAAGGAGTCTATCTGACCAAAGCCCCTGAAACCTGTTGGGGGAGTGGATGGGTACCATTTTGATAACCTCTCAGGTATTAAGTACCATCTAGTCATGATGCTGTGAATTTGTTATATATTCCCCATTTCCCGCACAAGTAAATCAGCCCTTTACTCCTAATAAAACTACACTGCACTCAAAATGATTACTAATGAAAAATATGTCTAGGTAAAATAAAATGGAAATTAACAGAAACACTGACTGACATCCCTGAAGATGCTAACAGTATCTTATGATGCCAGTGAAACTTTGGAGCATTTGTCATGAAGAGAATTTATGGGTGAATTTCTCCTGTTTTCGCAAAAAAAAATTGCGGAAAATTGGAAAGAAAAAAAAAATTGTGAAATTTGAACGTTTTCACGAATTTTTTTTGAAATTCTAACATTTTCACAAAAAAATCATGAAAATCTGACATTTTTACGAAATTCACAGTGAATTTGTGCCAGGTGAATTTATTCGCCCATCACTAATGAAGAGATAATACAATCTTGTTGTTAGGGGAAATAGGATCATGTCCAGTGTACAGGGCACAATATCCAATCGTTTCTACAGGTCTATGAAACAATCACACAGATGAAGAACAAGTAGGAAAGCTACTAAGCTTAGTAACTTTATGCCTTTAATGCAGCATGTATGTAGTAATGGCTTTGATCCCTTCATCGTGTATATTAATTGTGTAAGATTTATAAGTCTATGATGCCATTAAAATGCATTAGATGTCCAGAAAAAAACACGGTCTAAGCTATACCTGTCACTCCTTGATCTTTGGATATAGATTTTAAAGTTGAATGCCAGGTGCCCCATATATCAAAATTGTCCTCTGGAACTTCTGGAAAAAGAAAGGAACCAAACATGAAACATTACGTTAGATATAAAAGCAAATGGTCACATGCCTTTGTCAATTTCCAGTTTACATAAACTGTCTATTTTCCATTAAAATAAAAAAAGTTTTACTATATGGATCTTAGAGCAATATATGGCCTGATTCTTTGCCTTGTATTTGTTGATTAGTTTATCCAGGCAAAACTCCAGAACACGTGCTAATAATGTGTAAAATAAACTTACACTAAAGGGCAGGGCCCACACTCATATACTGTAGGTCACACTGGGTTTGAAATGTAAATTTAACTTATACATACTTTAAAAAGAATCATTTAAAAAAACAATACTAATTAAGTCCAATCTAGTCAATATGGAAGGAGTTAGTAATTGTGTGGTTAACAGTCGAAAAAAGGCACATCCCTTTCTGTCTCTGGACGTCGGCGTCTGTTTTTTTGGACGCCGGCGCATTTTCGCCAATGAATTTGCGCTGGCTTCAAAAAAACAGACGCCGGCGTCAAAAATGGACGCCGCGCCGTTGCGCAAATTTTTTGGCGAAACGTCCCAAATTCGCCTGTCACTAACAGAGACATTTTGTGTATACTGCTACTGACAAAATATACAGTACAGGTATGGGACCTGTTATCCATAATGCTCGGGACCTGGGGTTTTCCGGATAACGGATCTTTCCGTAATTTCTTCATGCCTTAAGTCTACTATAAATTTATTTAAACATTAAATAAACCCAATAGGCTGGTTTTGCTTCCAATAAGGATTAATTATATCTTAGTTTGGATCAAGTGCAAGGTACTGTTTTATTATTACAGAGAAAAAGGAAATCATTTTTAAAACTTTGGATTATTTGGATAAAATGGAGTCTATGGGGGACAGCCATTCTGTAATTCGGAGCTTTCTGGATATCGGGTTTCCGAATAAGGGATCCTATACCTGTATATATTTAAACAAATTGCAATATAACTATTGACATATCAGTCTTACCCTTATTACACCACTGTGTAGTGGAATAATCCCTGGTTTTTGTCAATAGGTGCCCAGCCAGTGTGTGTGGTTCAGGAGTCTTGTGGAGCCTCTCTGAATTGACGTTGTCTTCTTGCCTTGCAATAGCAGAACGTTCAGACAGGACTGGAGAGTTATTGTCATACGGAGAAACATCCCCGCTAGAAGCTTTATTTGAGTCTGTGGATGAATGTCTTCCTTCAACTGAGAAAGATGACTCTGATCTTAGCAACTCAGGGCTCCTAGAAACAAATGAAGAACAAGATAAGATCCCCCCTATATTGCACTTTTTTCTCTGTATTAGTGATGTCTGGTAAGGTCAGCAGTTGTCTGGAAGAGAGAGGTGGATTTTCAAATGCCAATGAGACACATGCAATGTTCCTGATTTAACGTCTGGAAACATGTCAAAGTGACATTACCCTTACAGTAGTATTTTACAAAGAGTTTCATACCAATAAGCGGTATAATATTTAAAGATGTATTACCAATTATATGCAGTGCAGAATCTAAAAAAAAATCTTTCACATT